>NW_024070197.1:599368-692790 GCF_014754425.2 Oryx dammah | reverse complement strand
TGTGTGTATGTGTGTGTGTGTCTGTGTGTGTGCGTGTGTCTGTGTGTGTGTCTGTGTCTGTGTGCGTGTGTGTGTGTGTGTTTGTGTGAATTAGTAAAGGGTTTCAGGACAGTGGGGAAGGGCACAACATATGGAGTGCTCCCCAAATCTGCATGTTACCCTTGTGTAGGGGCCATGCTAATCTCTGTGTTGTTGCAGTTTTATTGTATGTACTGCTGAAACGTGCATGAAGCCCCTTTCTTTCTTTTTAAATGTCTTAAAATCACTTGGCTGCGTCAGGTCTCAGTTGTGGCGCGTAGGTCTTGAGCTCCCAGGCTTCAGTAGTGGCAGCGCGCGGACTTAGCTGCCCCAGGGCATGTGGAAAGCTAGCTCCCTGATCAGGGATGGAACCCGTGTCCCTTGCACTGGCATGCTCCCCAGAAACTGCTCTGCTTTAACTCCTCCTCCCCACAGCTTAAGACTTATCCAGACAAGTCTGAGGTGACCTCAGTTCCGAACAGGATTCTGCTAGTTGCTGTCATCTGTGTTTCTCGCTGCAGTTTTGGGGTGTGATCAGCAGCCCTCCCAAGATGACCATCTCTTCCGCACCTGGAACTGTCTTGAGGTCCCCAGTCCATACACCAAGTCCATAAGTCTGATTCTGCCTTTCCTGCAGCGGCCACCGTAGGTCAGGCCACACTCTCTCACACCTGGAATATTCATTTCAAACTGACATCATTAATGAGACTTGCCAAATGCCAGCTCTGTGTAAATCACTGGAGATAACGGAGCCAAACAAAACAGAAAAACAATTTCTATCAATGGGGACTGACCGGCAATAAACAAGACAAGTAAGGAGAATACAGTGTTTGATGGAGATCAGTGCTGGGGCGAGAAAGCTGAGAGGCGCTGAGTTGTCGAAAACGGGTCCAGGTCAGTTCTTACTGAGAAGCAGATCTTTGAAAAAAGACCTGGAGAGAATTTGAAGAGAACTCCAGGGTTCTTCCCCCAGAGACAGGGGGAAGGGGAATAAAAGCCTAAAATGAGGGTGAAGCCTCGGGGTTCTGGGAACAGCAGTGTCAACGAGGGTGGCTCAGAGGAAGCAAAGGGGCAAGAGGAGGAGATGAGATGCCTAGGACCCCAGAGCTGGGGCAGCAGGGCCTCTGGGCCACGCTCAGCACGCCAGTTTCTACACTGTGGTAGCTCCACTCTCCCCTGCCTGGGGCGAGGCAAGCCCAGAAATGGCATGTGAATGCTAAGGGTGAGCGGACAGGTATTTAGGTCCATTGAATCTGATCACATAAACGAGCTTACATTTTGTATGGCTTTGTTTTTCTGTTAATTTCACATTGCTGATCATTCATTTTTATGGAATTGCATGAAACTGCAAGGCTAAGGGAAGTGGAGAAGTTCTTTACAAGAGGCAGTCTGAGCCACTGGAAGCTTCCACAGACAAGGGACATGTCCAGACATAACAACAGTTCCCGACTTAATCCCTGGCCATCCAGAGGTTAAGATTCTGAGCAGGGGGTTGGGATTGATCCCTGGTTGGGTAACTAAGATCCTGCATGTAACATGGTGTGGAAAAACAGATAAATTAAAAAAAAATTTTTTTTTAAGTGTCCCTCTGATGACTCCTTCAGGAATAGAAAGGCTTGTGGGGGCTTCTCTGGAGGTCCAGAGGTCTGGAGTCCAGCTTTCCCTGCTATGACCCTGGGTTCAGTCCCTGTTGGGGAACTAACATCCCGCAAGCTGTGTAACAGCACCCCACCCTTCCCTGACAATAAAAAGACTGCTGGGAGAAGTCAGTCAGGAGCTGACCTCATTAATCCGAGGGAGGGCTGGAGGAGTAACGGATTATGGATATAATTTGAAAGCAGATAATATTAGGACTACTCCCAAAATCCCTTCTCTCAGAAAGCTCTCCGTCTGCTTCCCCAATTCTCCTCTCATCTTCCAGGGGGTCACTCACTCCACTAGTCAGTAAAAGGTGCTGGATTTTCCTGAAATCCCTTCCTCCGGCCTTCCCCCAAATGAGTACACAACACACCCCCACCGGATTTTCAGACCAGGCACCAGGCCCTATTTAAACCCGTCCCCCTCCTCACTCCCCACGAGTCCATCGTGCACTTTCTTTACCTAAAATAAGCACTGCTCTTTCCTTTCTCACTAAATGATCTTTGTTTCCAGTCCTGTGATTCTTTTGTTGGACTTCCTTTGGGATCCTAGGGGTACCCTCTGACTCACCAGCACAGGAGGAGAGACTTTTTCTTTGTCTCCATTTTTGTTTTGGCCCAGCCTCACCGCTTGCTGTATCTTAGTTCTCGTGGCCCTCACCAGTGAAAGTGCCAAGTCCTAAATACTGGACCCCCAGGGAATTCCCAAAAGGAGGGAATATTAGCCTTATTCCCTGCTTCACTTGGAATCCACAAATTTTGGAAAATTGGAAAGTATTAATTTTGTAAAAGACTCATTTGTGACAAAACTGTGGGACTTCCCAGGTGGCTCACTGGTAAAGAATCGCGTGCCAATGCAGGAGACCAGGGTTCGATTCCTGGGTTGGGACGGTCCCCTGGAGAAGGAAATGGCAACCCACTCCAGTATTCTTGCCAGAGAAATCCCAAAGCAGAGGAGCCTGGTGGGGCACAGTCCATGGGGTCACAGAAGAGTCAGACACGACTTGGAGACTAAACAATAATGATGACAGAACTTGACCAGAACACACCTGAGATTATACTTTCTATCCCCACTTCAGGGCAAGTGTTGCATTTCACTGCAGAAATGTGTGTTTGACTGTGGCCTACTGCCCCAGGCCAAGGGCTGGTATGTAATACTGTACTGGAAAGCTGAGAGCTGCTGCTAATGAAGCTTCCAATGAAGATCCCATCAACAGGCACACTATCCAATCAGGCCTTTAAATGCATTACTGTCCCTTGATCCTATAAAAGGGAGGAGCCTGGGGAGGGCCCATCAGATGAACTCAGTTGAGAAGGGGAGTCACACAGGGAAGAGTCCTCGGCCTTCAGCTCAGGGTCACCCAGCGTGGAGTTCAGTCTTCTGGGGGAGGTGAGTTTCCTGAACAAAAGGAAATTTTGCCATCTCGTGTGTGTGCGTGTGCGTGTGTGTGTGCGCGTGTGTGCGTGCACGCGCGCACGCATGAGCTCGCTCCTGTGTTTGTACGCATAGCTCTGGGGAGAAAATTCCTAGATACAAAGACATGGATGCCTCGCCGGCATGAGGGATAGTCTGTCGGAACAACTGATCAGGCTGTGCAAAATCTGGCCCGACGGAGGCCACCTTCTCCGAGGAAAATCTATGTCTGGCATGGTTTTTAATTTTTTTCCGTCACTAAATCATGTCTGACTCTTTGCGACCCCATGACTGTAGCCCGCCAGGTTCCTCTGTCCATGGGGTTCTCCAGGCAAGAATACTGGAGGGGGTTGCCATTTCCTTCTCCAGGGGGTCTCTGTGACTCAGATCACACCCAAGTCCCTTGTATTGGCAGGCAAATTCTCTACTGCTGAACCCCCAGGGAAGCCCCCTGGAGGTCCGGAGGGAAGTGGAGGTTCACGGCTAATGGAGGTGAGGGCGGGGCTGAAAGTGAAAGGGTGTGTGTCCGTTACCTAGCAGACCTTTACTCTGTGCTTGCCACGTGCCAGTGACTACTCCACGTGCTTCCTATGTACTCACTATTTGGGCTCTTGTGGCAAATTCTGAGCTGGGTGTCCTTAGAGATCAGAGCCCCCGTGACAAGGATGGAAGCCTGATGGTATCATGTCTGGGGTCACACAGCTTGGAAATGCCAGGCTCCAGATTAAAAACACTGGTAATATGGTGTGGGGGAAGGGTTGTCGTGTTTGTTTTCTCTTGAGATGTAATTGCCGTATATATTGTATTAGTTTCAGACCTACTACATACGACGTGATATTTGCATGCGTTGGGAAATAGTCACCACAGTAAGTCTAGTTACCACCATCAACATACAGCATCACATTTCTTTTTCTTGTGATGAAAATACGACAATTTTGTATTCCAACAATTGTCTAAATATGACAATTTCAAATTCCAAGTCTTAGCCATAATGCTGCTCTGCAGCCTTGCTTGTGTGAAATTGAGTGCGTGTCTGCAAATGTGACCATGTGGTCTATGTATGCCTGGAGAAGCCCACAAAGAGAACACATGAGACTTCTCTGGCCATCCAGTGGTAAAGACTCGAAGCTTCCAGTGCATGGAGTGTGGATTTCATCCCTGGTTGGGGAACTAAGATCCCACATGCCACATGGCCAAAAAAAAAAAGAGAGAGAGAACTCATACGGAGTTCCAGGGGTATTAACCAGAAAAAAGAAAAGAAAAAGAAACCCATGCATGTGGATATAGAGAACCAGCCTCTACACCTAAGGTGGTAGGGAGGGGTGAGGACAAGCGGAGGCAAAGCCTGGTGGAACCAGGAAGCACTTGGTGCTTTTCACTGAGAGCAAGAGGGAGCCATAGAGGGGATTTTAAGTGGAGCAGTGGAGTCTGACCTGAGCAGATTGCATTTTTAAAAGGCTTACTGAATAGGTGTGATAAGTGGATCATTGTTGTTTAGACACACTGAGTCCTGTCCAACTCTTTTGAGACCTGGTGGTCTGTAGCTCGCCAGGTTTCTCTGTCCATGGAATTCTCCAAGCAAGAATACTGGAGTGGGTTACCATTTTCTTCTCCAGGAGATCTTCCCAACCCCAGGATAGAACCCAAATCTCTTCTGTCTCCTGCATTGGCAGGCTGATCCTTTATCCCTGAACCAGAAGCCCTGATTAGGGGGAGGGCAAAGATGTGTTCAGTGTTCTCCTATAGGGTTTTTCCTAGAATCATCTTTGCCTCATTCATTGATGAGATCAGGGTGGCTAATCTGATCAGATCACCAGGTGAGATTGGCACAAAGCATGATATCAGTTAACAGGTATTTGGAAACCTACCTATCAATCCCAACAAACACCCCCACTTTCTGATCTTGTGGCATGAATTCACTTTAAACAAACAAACAAACTCAAATCCAGAGACTTCCCTGGTAGTCCAGTGGTTAAGATTCTGCACTTTTACTGCTGAAGGCATTGGTTCGATTCCAAGACCCATGGCTGAGCCAAAAAAAAAATAATAATAATAAACGAATAAGCTTTGAAGTGTTAATTGTATAGAAAAATAAAAGAAAATAAAATCAGAACAATAATATAGTAAGAGGATTTAATCTTTTGTTTGACATCCCTAGGGGTGTGCCTAGAGTTCTTTAGTCACTCAGTCATGTCTGACTCTTTGCGACCCCATGGACTATAGCTCCCCAGGCTCCTCTCTCCATGGAATTTCCCAGGCAAGAATACTGGAGTGGGTTGCCATGCCCTCCTCCAGAGGATCTTCTTGACCCTGGGATCAAATTTGAGTCTCCAGCTTTACCTCTGAGCCACCAGGGAAGCCTGTGGTTGCCCAGATCATATGCTTTACAGTTACAAATCAGTATTGAGCAATGCAAGCTTCACCTCTGAATCCTACACTCCAATGGAAAAGGACAGACATTAGAGACAGATAATATCAGTGAAGCAAAGACAAATGTTTTTCATAAGGAAGGATAATTGTTGATGGAAGAGGGACAGAGGTGAAAGTAAAGCGAAATTTTTCTAAGGAATGTATCTTCAAGCTGATACAGGGTGTAGCGGGCTGGGTCTGCACTCTTGTGTCTGCTGTAGGAGTTTGCAACAGAAGATGATGGCGTGTATGGATTCCAGCCTGCCTATTTCACTCACTTGATTGTCCTTTGTTTGCTGATAGTTTGTTTTCTTATAATGACTGAAGGAGTATCTTTGTATTGATACTACATCACTGTCTTCATTCAGTTCAGTCAATTCCC
Source organism: Oryx dammah (assembly GCF_014754425.2). Lineage (NCBI taxonomy): Eukaryota > Metazoa > Chordata > Mammalia > Artiodactyla > Bovidae > Oryx > Oryx dammah. The sequence continues at coordinate 686,930 of NW_024070197.1, read as the reverse complement.
ATTATTATTTAAGACTCCATTTATTATTTTAGGGCTTCCCTGGTGGCTCAGATGGTAAAGCATCTGTCTACAATGCGGGAGACCTGGGTTTGAGCCCTGGGTTGGGGAGATCCCCTGGAGAAGGAAATGGCAATCCACTCCAGCCAGTACTCTTGCCTGGAAAATCCCATGGACAGAGGAGCCTGGTAGGCTACAGTCCATGGGGTCGCAAAGACTCGGACATGACTGAGCGACTTCACTTCACTTTTGTTATTTTAAAATAATTGTTTTGCTTTCTTTTTTGGCTACACTGGGTCTTAGTTGTGGTATTCAGGAGGATCTTGTTCCCTAACCAGAGATGGAGCCCAGACACCGTGCATTGAGAGTGTTGAGCCTTAGTCACTGGAGTACCAAGGAAGTTCCCCCATTTACTGTTTAAATCTTTTTAAAAACCATTTATTTAATTATTTTTATTTTTTGGTTGCACTGGGTTTTTGTTGCTCTGCGTGGGCTTTCTCTAGTTGCGGTGCACGGGCTTCTCATTGCAGTGGGTTATTCTGTTGCGGAACACAGGCTCTAAGCTCACAGCCTTCAGTAGTTGCAACACACAGGCTCAGTAGTCATGGTACTCAGGCTTCATTGCTCCATGGCATGTAGAATCTTCCTGGACCATGGATCGAACCCGTGTCCCTTGCATTGACAGGGGGTTCTTATCCACTGTACTACCAGGGAAGTCCACCCCCCCTTATTATTTTAAGTTAAGTTGAATGTTTTTATTGAACTGTAACGCACATAAAGAAAAAAGAAAAAGTGAAAGTATATGGCTTGGTGGATTTTGATAGAGAAACATTACTGTATAACTCCCTCTGAGATCAAGAGGTAGACTGTCACTCACTAAAACTGGAAGTTCAGCGTCCCAGGAACTCTCTCTTTAGTCCCAGGCAAACTGGGATGGAGTCCTCCATAAGTACCTATTCCAGGATCTACCAGTGTTTTCAAAAATGTACTCAACATCCTAAATAATATTGATAATACTTAAATACTTTTCAATGAGCATGAATGAGAAGAAACAAAATGTATAGTTTAGTGCCTGAATGCAGTCTCTCAAACATGCCTCAACATCAATTAACTGTAATCTGTCCCATTTAATGCTGGACACTTAGATTATTTACAGCATGGACTAGAGATCACTTCAAGAAAAGTAGAGATACCAAGGGAACATTTCATGCAAAGACGGGCTCGATAAAGGACAGAAATGGTCTGGACCTAACAGAAGCAGAAGATATTAAGAAGAGGTGGCAAGAATACACAGAAGAACTGTACAAAAAAGATCTTCACGACCCAGATAGTCATGATGGTGTGATCACTCATCCTGAGCCAGACATCCTGAAATGTGAAGTCAAGTGGGCCTTAGAAAGCATCACTATGAACAAAGCTAGTGGAGGTGATGGAACTCCAGTTGAGCTGTTTCAAATCCTGAAAGATGATGCTGTGAAAGTGCTGCACTCAATATGCCAGCACGTTTGGAAAACTCAGCAGTAGCCACAGGACTGGAAAAGGTCAGTTTTCATTCCAATCCCAAAGAAAGGCAATGCCAAAGAATGCTCAAACTACCCAACAATTGCACTCATCTCACACGCTAGTAAAGTAATGCTCAAAATTCTCCAAGCCAGGTTTCAGCAATACATGAACCATGAACTTCCAGATGTTCAAGCTGGTTTTCGAAAAGGCAGAGGAACCAGAGATCAAATTGCCAACATCCGCTGGATCGTGGAAAAAGCAAGAGAGTTCCAGAAAAACATCTATTTCTGCTTTACTGACTATGCCAAAGCCTTTGACTGTGTGGATCACAATAAACTGTGGAAAATTCTGAAAGAGATGGGAATACCAAACCACCTGACCTGCCTCTTGAGAAAGCTGTATGCAGGTCAGGAAGCAATAATTAGAACTGGACATGGAACAACAGACTGGTTCCAAATAGGAAAAGGAGTACGTCAAGGCTGTGTATTGTCACCCTGCTTATTTAACTTCTATGCAGAGTACATCATGGGAAACGCTGGACTGGAAGAAACACAAGCTGGAATCAAGATTGCCGGGGGAAATATCAATAACCTCAGATATGCAGATGACACCACCCTTATGGCAGAAAGTGAAGAGGAACCCAAAAGCCTCTTGAGGAAAGTGAAAGAGGAGAGTGGAAAAGTTGGCTTGGAGCTCAACATTCAGAAAACGAAGCTCATGGCATCTGGTCCCATCACTTCATGGGAAATAGATGGGGAAACAGTGGAAACGGTGTCAGACTTTATTTTTTTGAGGGCTCCAAAATCACTGCAGATGGTGATTGCAGCCATCAAATTAAAAGATGATTACTCCTGGAAAGAAAAGTTATGACCAACCTAGATAGCATATTCAAAAGCAGAGACATTACTTTGCCAACAAAGGTCCATCTAGTCAAGGCTATGGTTTTTCCAGTGGTCATGTATGGATGTGAGAGTTGGACTGTGAAGAAAACTGAGCGCCGAAGAATTGATGCCTTTAAACTGTGGTGTTGGAGAAGACTCTTGAGAGTCCCTTGGACCACAAGGAGATCCAACCAGTCCATTCTGAAGGAGATCAGCCCTGGGATTTCTTTGGAGGGACTGATGCTAAAGCTGAAGCTCCAGTACTTTGGCCACCTTATGCGAAGAGCTGACTCACTGGAGAAGACTCTGATGCTGGGAGGGATTGGGGGCAGGAGGAGAAGGGGACGACAGAGGATGAGATGGCTGGATGGCATCACTGACGCGATGGACGTGAGTCTGAGTGAACTCCAGGAGTTGGTGATGGACAGGGAGGCCTGGTGTACTGCAATTCATGGGGTCGCAAAGAGTCGGACATGACTGAGCGACTGAACTGAGCTGAACTGAATCAAAGCATTTCCAATATGAGTTCTCACCAGCAGTGATTGAGAGTTCCAGGTCCTCCAATCCGTGCCACAGCTAACTATTTTATTCTAGTGCTTCTGGGAAGTAGTGATTTTGTAGCTTGTTGTGTTATTTTAAATTTCTGGGATTACTAATAATGTTGCCATTTTCTCCATTCGTTTATTCACTAAATATCTAGTAGAATTGGTCCATAAACTCAGTTGAACCTGGATTTTGTTTCTTTTCAACTATGACAGTGTTGTATTTAACTACATATTTCTTCTGCCTCTAGCTTTGCAGTCCTTAAACATCTAATGGTTGTTGAAAGAGATTGCCTGAGAAACAAATCAGTGGAGACTGAATCCCTCAAGTTGCAGGTCTCTGAGAAGTCTTGTTAAGAATGGCTTCAGACCTCAGAATCTCCTTTGAAGGTGAACCATCCAGGAGGGGTCCTGGGTCAGAAAATTCACCCACCCAAGGATCTGCCATCCAGGAGCAAGAGGGCATCCCTGAGTTCCCCAGCACTCAGCTCAACTTACTTCGAGACAGCAATGACTTAAGTGCAGGACAGGAACTGCAAAGACTCTATCACTTATTTTGCTCATGGCTGCAGCCAGAAAAACACAGCAAGGATGAAATAATTTCTCGTCTGGTCCTGGAACAATTTATAATCGATGGGAACTGCAGTGACAGGGCCACTTTACAGGAGAAATGGAATGCAAGTGGCAGAAGCCTGGAGAAACTCCTGGAGGACCTGAGAGATGGTGGCATGAAGATACCCGGCTTAGTAAGTAGGGGTTCTGAGCACAGGGTGAGGGGCATGGGAGCGTTAGAAATAAGAAGTCTGTTGGAGTTGCTTGGAGGTAGAGAAAGAAGAGTTATTACAGACAGTAACCAGGCTTCATTCACAGGTCCGTGTTCACATGCAGGGGCAGGAAGCCCTCTTTTGTGAGAATATGCCCTTAAGACAAGTCATCATTCACTTCACAGAACAGTTATCAACAGGAACCCCAACAAGAGAGAATGCGGGGACACCCTCCTGGACTCCTCAAGATACATCCCTGCAAACAGGACAAAGTGAGTGGGCAGAGCCCAGGTCCCAGAGGGGTGGCCCATGTGGGCTCTTTCTTGGGTATAACTTCACTGAGTCACTTTTTTGCCCCCTACAGGAAATGAAGATAAAGAAAATGATGGCAACATTTCTGTGAAAAGAGACAGTATTACTAGTCCAAGCAATCAAATACCTTCCCTAATCATTGTCCAAGAAGAGAACCATCGGAGGCTGGAAGAAGGAGGTGTTTCTCTGGAGAATCCACGAAGCTCCAGAAGAGGAGCAGGTCCAGGCCCCTCCAGGCCCCAGGACGGATCTCTGAAAGGACCCTCCTCTCAAGATGTCCTCATGGGAGTGGAACCAGACCAGGTCACCCCTGAGCCTGTTTCTACCCACCGGAGCTCTGAGGGGACTTCTGCACGTGGGGAACACCAGGAAAGATCCCACAGAGCCCCAGAAGCATACAGATGTGAGAGGTGTCCCAAGACCTTCAGGCATTCCTCTCGGTTCAGAGTTCACCAGAAAAGACACAACAACGAGAGAACATATATTTGTGCCGAGTGCGGCAAAGGCTTCTTCCAGGCATCAGACCTCCATGCGCATCAGAGGATTCACACGGGAGAGAAGCCCTTTGTGTGCAGCACGTGTGCAATGGCCTTCACCCACAGAACCAACCTTCGGGCTCATGAGCGAACCCACACGGGAGAGAAGCCCTATGAGTGTTCCCTCTGCCAGAGACGCTTCCGCCAGTCCTCCACCTACCACCGCCACCTTAGGTTTCACCAGAAAACGACCCTCAAAAGTGCTCCACCCTAAATTAAGCTTCCTTGGCTGCAGCCCCAGTGTAATGGATATAAATAGGTATGTGGATATGTAGATTTCCACAGTATTTCTCCATTTAGAATATACTTTATAAAAATAATTAAAAGCAAAAAGAAAAAAAGTGTTGGCTTTCCTGACAGTCCATTGGTTTAGACTCTGTGCTTCCACTAGAGGGCATGGATTCCACCCCTGGTCAGGGAACTAAGATCCCAAATGCTGCACAATACAGCCCAAGAAAAGTACAAATAAAAAAATAGAAAAAAAAAGAAATAAATTTTAAAAATGTTAAATAGAATTTTCTAATTGTATTTTCCATTTATTGTTTCACTCTCCTAAAATGCAAGTTTATGGAGGGCAGGGAATTTCTCCATTGTGTTCACTTAAGTACGTTGGTTGCCTAGAAAAGTGTCTGGAACATTTCAAATAACCAATAAATGTCTCACAAATGAACGGATGTGTTATATTGGTGTTTATTCTTTAAACCTTAGACAGGTGCCTTGTGTGAGAGGACAGTGAGTTCCAAGCCCAGGACACAAACAGCAGCTCGCAGTGGTCCTGTCAGGCTTCCCCTGCCTGCTCTCCTGTCCTCCGCTCACCCCTTTCCCCTCTAGTGCAGCCGCAGGCACCTGAAAAAGGTGAGCAGAGAGGGAAACTCAGAAGAGAAGCCTAACCAAAGAAAGGAACCCTTTATATTTAAAACATATATAATCATTTCTTAAATTCAGTGGCTTAAAATTTGATAGGTAAACGACCTAAATAAAACTGGTACTGAAAGTTGCAGGATGCAATTTTATTAACAAGTGCCAGAAAGTCCAATGTGTTCCATTCATTTCTTCCAGTAGATGGAGCTTATGGGTGTAGAGGGAGCTTACGCACAGAATCAGTTTGAAAGTTCACTTTGGAAAAAGTGGATTCTGTGTACAGCCAAGGCAAAGGCATATATACCAGTTACTTGGAATACATTTGTGAACTGGTATCCAGTAGGAAATTAGGGTTGAGTTTCACTGAGAAACTGGAAAGTGCCACGTAGAAATGCCTGATTCTGGAATGGGGCGTTCTGCTGGGTATGCTTCCATAGAAGGGAGAGCTACCTGAGTCCAGATAATGTGTAGATGCTCCAGATAAATGTAGAGAAGCCCTCCTTTAAAAAAAAAAATCTCTGAAGGCAAGCTTTAGAATAACTTCTGTTTTTTTTTTAGGATAACTATTTTTAAAAATTATTTATTTTTTGGTTGTGCTGGGTTTTCGTTTCTGCACATGGGCTTTCTCTAGTTCATTAAGCGGGAGCATTTTCCTTGTGGTTCCAAGGCTTCTCATTGTGTTGGCTTCTCTTGTTGCGGAGCACAGGCTCAGCAGTTGTGGCAGACAGGTTTAGTCTTCCCTTGGCATGTGAACTCTTCTTGGACCAGATATAGAACCTGTGTTCCCTGCATTGCCGGGCAGGTTCTTATCTGCTGGACCACCAGGGAAGTCCTATCCATCTTCTTGCTTGGGCTGTTTCCAGGTGTTTTGCTACTGTGAATATTCTTGAAAATCTTTGTATTAAAGAAGGCTTTTCTTTGGAAAGACCTCTGGGAGGTGGGTTGTGAAACATAGCAAAAATACATGTAGAGGAGTCTGCCCAGTTCCCCAGAACAGAGCTCTGAGACCTCTTGTATTTTCCTAAGAGATAAAAACACAAGGGGCATGTTCTGTTCTACTCTTTAGTCTTGGACTCCGGCTCCTGATACAGAAGCAATTAATGCTTTGAAATTTCTAGGATGAAAGGAGTGTCTTTTCATCTCTTAGTGAGGTGATGCTTGGTGGGTTCCTGGATGGCTTCAGGATGGGGGCTCATCATGGATAGAGCAAACCATGATTAGAAACCTGAAATGTTTAGCTCCACTCCGCCATCCTTCTGGAAGTGGAGAGGGACTGGAGATTAAGTTAATCATGAATCGTGCCTTTTGAAGTTCAGGACTTGGAGTTCTTCCCAGCTAAAGAACACACCCATGTGTTCTTGCCAGGAGGGTGGCAGGTCCCAACTCTACAGGGATAGAAGCTCCTGCGCTCAAAGACCCTTCCCAATCTCTCTGTACCTCTTCATCTGAAAGTTCATCTATATCCTTTGGCCTTTCCCTTGCACAATGCCAGAGACCTGGGTTCGATCCCTGGGTTGGGAAAATCCCCTGGAGAAGGAAATGGCAACCCACTCCAGTATTCTTGCCTGGGAAATCCTGGACAGAACCTGGTGGGCTACAGTCCATGCGGTCGCAAAGAGTCGGACACGACTGAGCAACTTTACTTTCACTTTCGCTTACAATATAGTAAACTGGTTAAATAAGCATTTCCCTGACTTTTGGGAACTGTTCTAGCAAATAATCAAATTCAAGGAGAGTGATCAGAGGAAACTGATTTGCAACCAAATCGGACAGAACTCGTGGGTAATGGGGGACCCACTCTTTGCAACTGTCCTCTGAAGTGTGAGCCAGGTTTGTGGGACTGAGTTCTTGACCTGCAGGATTTGCACTAGGTGCAGTTAGTGTCAGAAAGACACCCAGGTGGTGTCACAGAGAACTGGTTGGTGTGAGAAAAAAAAATCACACTTCTGGTGTCAGAAGTGTTGAGTGTGGTTACTTGAAAAAAACACATTCAATTTCCCTGGTTTTTTAGTGGTTAAGAATCTGCGTTGCAATGCAAAAGACCCTGGTTCAACTCCTGATTTGGGAAGATCCCACAAGCCTCAGGGCAATTAAGTCGGTGCGCGGCAATTGCTGAGCCAGCACTCTAGAGTCTGTGCTCTGCAACAAGGAAGCCACCACAGTGGGAAGCCTGGGCACCTCAACTGGAGGGTAGACCCCATTCTCTGCAATGAGAGAAAGCCTGCAAGAAGCAGCAAAGACCCAGCACAGCCAAAAAGAAGAGTAAGTGAAAAAAAAAATGATATAGGCACACCACTTTCCATAGCAACACTGTTTATGATAATCAAGACATGGAGGTCTCATAAGTGCCATCAACACATGGACGGATAAAGAAGACATGGGGTATGTCACTCAGTCTTATCAGATGTTTTGCAACCCCATGGACCATAGCCCAGCAGGCTTCACTGTCCATGGGATTTTCCAGGCAAAAATACTGGAGTGGGTTGCCATTTCCTACTCCAGGGGATCTTCCTGACCCAAGGATCAAATCCATGTCTCCTGAATTGCAGGTTCATTCTTTACCTGTGGAGCCATTTGGGAAGCCCATGTATATATATATGAAATATTATTAAGCCATAAAAAATAATGAATTTCTGCCATTTACAACAATATGGATGGACCTAGAAAGTGTTATGCTTAGTGAAATAAGTCAGTGAAAAATACTCTGCTATCAATCATGTGTGGAATCTAAAACTGAATTAAGAGAATGTATATGGCAAAAAAGAAACAGACTTATAGAGAGCAAACTAGTGCTTATCAGTGGGGAGGGGGGAAGAGGGAGGAATGAGACAGGGGGAAAGATGCATAGAGACAAACTACTACGTGAAAAATAAATAAGCAGCCAGGATATATTGTACAGCACAGGACAATATAGCCACTATTTTGTGATAACTTTAAATGAAATCTAATCTATAAAAATATTGGATCACCATTGTATTGAATCACACCTGAAACTAGTATAATATGGTAAATCAACTATACTTCAATAAGAAAAAAATAGTGTTGAGAATGGTAGCAGAGTAAGAGTAAAGGGAAAACACAAGTATTTCTCGGATTCCTGGAGGCAAACATTTTAAAATTGCTTTTTATCCATTACCACATCATTAGCATTATAAAAGATCTTGGATGTCCACGTCTTCCGAAATGCTTCGTATTGTGACTAGTCTGATTTTAATACCTGACCTTTGAGTAGTTTATTGGAATCAGTAAGTAAGATAAATTTTTTTTTTCCCCCAAAAAAAGACTTTTTCTCTCCCTCCTCTACTTAGGCAATACGGTTAAGTTTTGCAGGTTAAATGCGCAGTCAACACGTCTCCTTGACCAACCGGTTGCCTGTCCGACTCCACTTGGCACCATGCTGCTACTGCTGCTAAGTCATCTCAGTTGTGTCCGACTCTGTGCGACCCCATAGACGGCAGCCCACCAGGCTCCCCCGTCCCTGGGATTCTCTAGGCAAGAACACTGGAGTGGGTTGCCATTTCCTTCTCCAATGCAGGAAAGTGAAAAGTGAAAGTGAAGTAGCTCAGTCGTGTCCGACTCTTCGCAACCCCATGGACTGCAGCCTTCCAGGCCCCTCCGTCCGTGGGATTTTCCAGGCAAGAGGACTGGAGTGGGGTGCCATTGCCTTCTCCACTTGGCACCATACAGATATGGAAATCATAAACAGAAAGAGTGCAGGGCCTCCACCATCTCCAATCCCAGTGATTATAGGTAGAGTTCAGCAATACAAAGGTGGGCTCCCGCTGATCACCTCCTGTGCATTCGGCTGAGGTGGAGACTGCTGTGAGTCCAGATTAGCACATTTGGGGAGTTTCTGCGTGTATTTATTTTATTTATTATTTTTGTCTGTGCTAGGTTTTCCTTGCTGCGACTGTTTTCTCTAGCTACATGAGCGGGTTCTACAGTGCGGGCTCAGAAGTTCTGGAGCCCAAGCTTAGTTGCTCCGCTGCATGTGGGATCTTCCAGGACCAGGGATCGAATCCGCGTCCCCGCATTTGCGGGCGGATTCTTAACAACTGGGCACTGGGGAAGTCTGGGAGTTTCTGCAGACACACAGCTTCTACAAAACCTATGACCCCTGCAGCGAAAGCATGGAGTCTTAACCACTGAACCGCCAGGGAAGTCTCCTAACAATATTTTTATAGGGTGAACTTCATTTGAAGTTATTACAAACTAATGGCCATATTTCTCCGTGCTTCGGAGAACTTTTCCTCGCTTGGGTGGCTGCCAGGCAGGTTTCTCTAACTCTAGTTTCCCCAGATGTGGAAACTACAGTAACCAGAGGGCAACGAGCCCAAAGGCGGCGGGGTTGAGCCAATTAACGCCCAGGACTGAAGTAGTTCCCTGCGTGCGCCCGGCGTGGGGGCGGGACTTCCGGCGTCCTCCTTGTGGCGGTCGTTTTGGCTTGTCTCAGGTCAGATTTGGAGAAGGAAATGATAACCCACTTCATTATTCTTTCCTGGAGAATGCCATGGACTGAGGAGCCTGGCAGGCCATGGTCCATAGGGTCGCAGAGAGTCAGACACGACTGAAGCGACTAAGCACGCATTCACGCAGGTCAGGTTGCCAGCTTAGAGTTTCAGAGCCAGGGATCCTAAAAAAGAAGGAGCTGGAGGCTTCCACAGAGGCCGGTCCAAGATTTGGCTGCGGACACCTCGTGAAAGTGAAAGTTGTTCAGTCGTATCCGACTCTTTGCGACCCCCTGGACTCTACAGTCCGTGGAATTCTCCAGGCCAGAATACTGGAGTGGGCAGCCGTTCCCTTCTCCAGGGGATCTTCCCAACCCAAGGATGGAACCCACGTCTCCCGCATCGCAGGCCGGATTCTTTACCAGCTGAGCCACCAGGCAGCGTACCTCGGGGCGACCCCAGATCTCCGCGCCTTACAGACTCCGCTCCGCTCCCGCGGTGGCGGCGACGCTGAGGGACCCACCACAGGTAAACGAAACGTTCATCCTCCGAGCAGTCACCGCCCTCGCCACACCAGACTAAATCCCCGAGTGCCCGCAGCCCAGGCTGTAGGGTATAGTTCAAGACGAGGCAATGAAGAAAGGAAGACAACCTCAACGGAAACAGGTTACCTTTATTCGGGCAAGGAGGGGCTCTCCTCTCCTTCCTGGATGCTGATGGCCCCTCTAATAGTTTGCAAAAGTTGCCATAACAAAGTGCCTGAAACTGGGAAGCTTAAACAGGAATTTTCTCACAGATATGGAGGCTAGAAGTCTGAGATCAAGGAGTTAACAGCATCGATTCCTCTGAATTGGCGCTCCTTGGCTTGTAGACGGCCATCTTCTCTCTGTCTTCACACGGTCTTCCCTCTGTGTGTCTGTCCTACCTTCCTCATATTCCTACCTTCTTTCTTTTTTAAGGACACCAGTCACATTGGATTAGGATCCACGCTAGTGGTTGTATTTAAGCTTTTCAAAAGACTACTTCCACGTACAAAGACATTCTGAGGTACTGGATGTTAAGACTTCAACAAATGAATTTTGGGGCATACACTTCAGTCCATAACTGCCCCCATGCTTCTTTTCATAGGGACACCAGAGAAACTGGCAACACTACAAATCATGGCTTGACTTACTGTTTTGGGATTATTTTTTGTTTTGGTTTGGTTTCTGTTCTGTTTCTTTCTTTCTTTTTTTTCTGGGCAGCTTGCAGAATCTCAATTCCCTGACCAGGGACTGAACCTGGGCCACAATAGTGAAAGCCCAGAGTCCTAACCACTGGATCACCAGGGAACTTCCCTTTATTTATTTTATTATTGAATATTTTGACTTAAAGTAATGGAGAATATATTAAAAACTCAGACAAAAGTTTAAATTAACTGTAAGTTATATGAGGTAATTGTACCAAAAAAAAGTTGGGGGAGATATATTCCAGTATTCCAAAATAGTAAAAACAATTACTCCTTAGTAAAGAAGAAATGAACAAAGTTCCAAAATAAGGCTTTATTGTTTCACTATCTTCTTACGGGCTAATGGAAACAAAAATAGCCAAAACTCATTGTTTAAAAACAGGCGGGCGGCCATGAGTATGCTCAGGCTTCAGAAGAGGCTTGCCTCCAGTGTCCTTCGCTGTGGCAAGAAGAAGGTCTGGTTGGACCCCAATGAGACCAATGAAATCGCCAATGCCAACTCCCACCAGCAGATCCGGAAGCTGATCAAAGATGGGCTGATCATCTGGAAGCCTGTGACTGTCCATTCCCGGGCTCGATGCCGGAAAAATACCTTGGCTCGCCGGAAGGGCAGGCATATGGGTATAGGTAAGCGAAAGGGTACTGCCAATGCTCGAATGCCTGAGAAGGTGATGTGGATGAGGAGGATGAGAATTCTGCACTGGCTGCTCAGACGATACCGTGAATCTAAGAAGATTGACTGCCACATGTACCACAGCCTGTACCTGAAGGTGAAGGGTAACATGTTCAAAAACAAGCGGATTCTCATGGAACATATCCACAAGCTGAAGGCAGACAAGGCTCGCAAGAAGCTTCTGGCGGACCAGGCTGAGGCCCGCAGGTCTAAGACCAAGGAAGCCCGCAAGCGCCGTGAAGAGCGGCTCCAGGCCAAGAAGAAGGAAATCATCAAGACTCTGTCCAAGGAGGAAGAGACCAAGAAATAAAGTTCTCCCCCTCTTCTCTGTACATAGTGGCCTCGGCAATTGCATAGATCACTCATTCAATAAAAGACAAGCCTTTATCTGCCTAAAAAAAATAAAAAAAAAACAGGCAGAGTATATGAACATTTTAATAGACATAAAGGTGGCAAATGAGCCAAAGAAAAATGCTTAATATCATGAAACATCAGGGAAGTGGGACTAAAACTACAGTGAGATATTGTTATACACATTTATTAAAAGGGCCAAAACTTAAAAAGTCCAGCCATACCCAACTGTTGGCAAAGATATGGAAGAACCAGTCTCTCACTGCTGACAGAAATACAAAAGGAAACAAGTTTTACTTCACAGTTTGATGTTTCTTGAAAAGTTATATATTTATTTTCCTGTAACTCAAGCATCACACTCTAAGGTATTAGACAAGAGAAATGAAATATATCCATATTGAAGAATTGTACTGAGATGTCCATAGGAATTTTGTTTGATAGAGCCAAAACACAGAAACTATTCATATATCCAAAAAACAAATGAAAAAATAAACAAATAGTGGTATATGCAAAGAACATCATACTCCTCAACAACATAAAAAATGAACTACCCACATCAGAACCATTGATGAGTCTCAGAATAAACACACTGTGTGAGGAGAACCCGAAGGGGAAAAAAGACTAACCACTTTATATAATTCCACTCAGAAGAAGTTATAGAAAATACAGAATATTTTATTTTAAACTAAGTCAATGTTTGCCTGGAAGGCCGCGGAGGGCAGACAGAGATTATTAAAAAACATGAGGTAAATATTGTGTAATGCATAAGTTGTTTGACCACTTCCAATTTGCCTTGATTCATGGACCTGACATTCCAGGTTCCTATGCAATATTGCTCTTTACAGCATCGGACCTTGCTTCTATCACCAGTCACATCCACAGCTGGGTATTGTTTTTGCTTTGGCTCCATTCCTTCATTCTTTCTAGAGTTATTTCTCCACTGATCTCCAGTAGCATATTGGGCACCTACTGACCTGGGGAGTTCCTCTTTCAATATCCTATCATTTTGCCTTTTCATACTGTTCATGGGGTTCTCAAGGCAAGAATACTGAAGTGGTTTGCCATCCCCTTCTCCAGTGGGCCACATTCTGTCAGACCTCTCCACCATGACCTGCCCTCCCTGGGTTGCCCTGCCGGCATGGCTTAGTTTCATTGAGTTAGACAAGGCTGTGGTCCTAGTGTGATTCGATTGACTAGTTTTCTGTGAAGATGGTTTCAGTGTGTCTGCCCTCTGATGCCCTCTTGCAACACCTACCATCTTACTTGGGTTTCTCTTACCTTGGGCATGGGGTATCTCTTCACGGCTGCTCCAGCAAAGTGCAGCCGCTGCTCCTTACCTTGGATGAGGGGTATCTCCTCACCTCCGCCCGTCCTGACCTTCAACGTGGGATGGCTCCTCTAGGCCCTCCTACACCCATGCAGCCACCACTCCTTGGATGTGGGGTTGCTCCTGCCAACCACCGCCCCTGCCCTCAGGCATGGGGTTGCTCCTCCAGCTGCTGCCCCTGGCCTCAGGTGCCGCCCCTGATCTCAGACATGAGGTGTCTCCTCTCAGCCACCACCCCTGACCTCGGATGCGGGGTGGCTCCTCTCAGCCGTCGCCCCTGACCTCAGACGCGGGGTGGCTCCTATTGGCCATTCCTGCGCCATCACAGCCTGGCACTCTAGGCCGCTGCCCTTGACCTCGGATGTGGGGTAACTCCTCTTCGCCGCCACCCTTCAGGCATGGGGTCCTCCTGGCTTCTGCCCCTGACCTCGGACGTGGGGTAGCTCCTCTTGGCCGTGCTTACTGTGCTGGCCCCAGCCGCTTGCGCTTAGTGCTGACCATTATATCTACTACTGCGGGCAGGAATCCCTCAGAAGAAATGGAGTAGCCATCATGGTCAACAAAGAGATGCAATCTCAAAAATGACAGAATGATCTCTGTTCATCTCCAAGGCAAACCATTCAATGTCACAGTTATCCAAGTCTATGCCCCAACCAATAATGCTGAAGAAGCTGAAGTTGAACGGTTCTATGAAGACCTACAAGACCTTTTAGAACTAACACCTAAAAAATATGTCCTTTTCATTCTAGGGGTGTGGAATGCAAAAGTAGGAAGTCAAGAAACACCTGGAGTAACAGGAAAATTTGGGCTTGGAATGCGGAATGAAGCAGGGCACAGACTAATAGAGTTTTGCCAAGAAAATGCACTGATCATAGCAAACACCCTCTTCCAAAAACACAAGAGAAGACTCTACACATGGACATCACCAGATGGTCAACACCAAAATCAGATTGATCATATTCTTTGCAGCCAAAGATGGAGAAGCTCTATACAGTCAACAAAAACAAGACCAGGAGCTGACTGTGGCTCAGATCATGAACTCCTTATTACCAAATTCAGACTCAAATTGAAGAAAGTAGGGAAAACCGCTAGACCATTCAGGTATGACCTAAATCAAATCCCTTATGATTATACAGTGGAAGTGAGAAATAGATTTAAGGGCCTAGATCTGATAGACAGAGTGCCTGATGAACTATGGAATGAGGTTCGTGACATAGTACAGGAGACAGGGATCAAGACCATCCCCATGGAAACGAAATGCAAAAAAGAAAAAGGCTGTCTGGGAGGCCTTACAAATAGCTGTGAAAAGAAGAGAAGCAAAAAGCAAAGGAGAAAAGCAAAGATATAAGCATCTGAATGCAGAGTTCCAAAGAATAGCAAGAAGAGATAAGAAAGCCTTCTTCAGTGATCAATGCAAAGAAATAGAGGAAAAGAACAGAATGGGAAAGACTAGAGATCTCTTCAGGAAAATTAGAGATACCAAGGGAACATTTCATGCAAAGATGGGCTCGATAAAGGACAGAAATGGTCTGGACCTAACAGAAGCAGAAGATATTAAGAAGAGGTGGCAAGAATACACAGAAGAACTGTACAAAAAAGATCTTCACGACCTGGATAATCATGATGGTGTGATCACTCATCTAGAGCCAGACATCCTGGAATGTGAAGTCAAGTGGGCCTTAGAAAGCATCACTACGAACAAAGCTAGTGGAGGTGATGGAATTCCGGTTGAGCTATTTCAAATCCTGAAAGATGATACTGTGAAAGTGCTGCACTCAATATGCCAGCAAATTTGGAAAACTCAGCAGTGGCCACAGGACTGGAAAAGTTCAGTTCTCATTCCCATCCCAAAGAAAGGCAATGCCAAAGAATGCTCAAACTCCCGCACAATTACACTCATCTCACACGCTAGTAACAGAGAAGGCAGTGGCAGCCCACTCCAGTTCTCTCGCCTGGAAAATCCCATGGACGGGGGAGCCTGGTGGGCTGCAGTCCATGGGGTCGCTAAGAGTTGGGCACGACTGAGCGACTTCACTTTCACTTTTCACTTTCATGAATTGGAGAAGGAAATGGCAACCCGCTCCAGTGTTCTTGCCTGGAGAATCTCAGGGACGGGGGAGCCTGATGGGCTGCCGTCTATGGGGTCGCACAGAGTTGGACACGACTGAAGCGACTTAGCAGCAGCAGCACATGCTAGGAAAGTAATGCTCAAAATTCTCCAAGCCAGGCTTCAGCAATACGTGAACCGTGAACTTCCAGATGCTCAAGCTGGTTTTAGAAAAGGCAGAGGAACCAGAGATCAAATTGCCAACATCTGCTGGATCATGGAAAAAGCAAGAGAATTTCAGAAAAACATCTATTTCTGCTTTATTGACTATGCCAAAGCCTTTAACTGTGTGGATCACAATAAACTGGGAAATTGTGAGAGAGATGGGAATACCAGACCACCTGATTTGCCTCTTGAGAAATCTGTATGCAGGTCAGGAAGCAACAGTTCGAACTGGACATGGAACAACAGACTGGTTCCAAATAGGAAAAGGAGTACGTCAAGGCTGGATATTGTCACCCTGCTTATTTCTCTTCTATGCAGAGTACATCATGAGAAACGCTGGACTGGAAGAAACACAAGCTGGAATCAAGATTGCTGGGAGAAATATCAATAACCTCAGATATGCAGATGACACCACCCTTATGGCAGAAAGTGAAGAGGAACTCAAAAGCCTCTTGAGGAAAGTGAAAGAGGAGAGGGAAAAAGTTGGCTTAAAGCTCAACATTCAGAAAACAAAGATCATGGCATCTGGTCCCATCACTTCATGGGAAATAGATGGGGAAACAGTGGAAACAGTGTCAAACGTGTTTTGGGTTCCAAAATCACTGCAGATGGTGACTGCAGCCATGAAATTAAAAGACACTTACTCCTTGGAAGGAAAATTATGACCAACCTAGACAGCATATTCAAAAGCAGAGACATTACTTTGCCGACTAAGGTCCGTCTAGTCAAGGCTATGGTTTTTCCTGTGGTCATGTATGGATGTGAGAGTTGGACTGTGCAGACAGCTGAGCACCGAAGAATTGATGCTTTTGAACTGTGGTGTTGGAGAAGACTCTTGAGGGTCCCTTGGACTGCAAGGAGATCCAACCAGTCCATTCTGAAGGAGATCAGCCCTGGGATTTCTTTGGAAGGAAAGATGCTAAAGCTGAAACTCCAGTACTTTGGCCACCTCATGCCAAGACTTGACTCATTGGAAAAGACTCTGATGCTGGGAGGGATTGGGGGCAGGAGGAGAAGGGGATGACAGAGGATAAGATGGCTGGATGGCATCACTGAGTCAATGGACGTGAGTCTGAGTGAACTCCGGGAGTTGGTGATGGACAGGGAGGCCTGGCATGCTGCGATTCATGGGGTCGCAAAGAGTCGGACACGACTGAGCAACTGAACTCAATGCATAAGTTAATTATCGTGATTGTTTGATGGTTTTATATGAACGTCAAATTTTATCAAATGGTACAGTTCAAATATGGACACTATTGTTTATTAAGTATACCTAAAAAACTTTAACAAACAAGAATTCTTACTGTTTTAGAAAAATAAAGCATAGCAAACCTCTGTTGACACCACCATATCCCTTGTAATGCCCTGAGATCAGCACCTTGCCTCAATAGTAGCAAACATTGGTGAGCAGTGAAGACCATTTACAATTGAGTCAGTAGGAAGGAATGCAGGCTGGGTCACAAAAACCACGTCATTGGACTAAGTGATCTTCCGTCATCTTCTTGTTTTCCTGTCTGAGCAGCAATGGCCTTAGGGTGTACAGCCCAGAGAAGCTACAGGAATCCCTAAGACCATAAGATATTTTCTGACCAGGCCCTCAGCTACACAAGACACACAATTCTGAAGGTCCTGAGAATTTGTGCAGCTGCTCACCCTTCACAGCCATGGCCCCTGGAGCACTGTGGATGCCCCTTTAAAAGAGGAGCATTCCAACCAATTTGCTGTAGTCTCCCATGCTCTCTGCTCCTGGAACGATTATCATTCCCCCTGTAATGTTTCAACCAGCAACACACACTTCCAGATATACAGAATTGTGGCCATCAGGGCACATGGCTCCCCTCTAGGACCCAGGGAACAGACTTCCCTCACCACTGCTGAGCAGTATCTCCTGTGGAGAAGAGAGAATTTCATGTTTTTTCCAGAAGTACTTGAGGTTGTCACACTCTCCCTCCTTGGGATATACTCTGTCACAAAAAAATTCTAGCATTCTGGCTCAAAGCAATGCAAAGCAGGCCCAGACTGCCATGAGAACTGCTACCATTCCACCTCCCACCACCCCCATGAGGTACAGAAGGGTCATCGTCCCATGAAATCTGCATCTTGTATTTAGACAGAATCTACTTGTTTTCAAACTACCCCATAAAGTGAATAGAACACTCAAGATTAAAGGTGACTGAAACCATAAGGCCTTTGTTATAACAGAAAACAAGAACATTGGAGGCAGGCTGCTCCTGAGTCAGTGCTTTGGAGGCTGGATATTCCAACATGAAAGTCATGTGAAATCAACAATTTCCCCCCCCAAAGGTACTCCATCTTTTCAGGTCACCAGCAGAACTTAGATGGAGTCCTTTGGATCACAGCTGTGTCAAGTCCCTGTCCAAACTAATCCGAAAAGAGGGTATTCCCGCCTCTCAGGAAGTCCCCGAGGGAATCGGGGAACACTGTGATTTCCTGTTCCCGACACACGGGGTTGGGTGAATGACGCACAGTCGAGGCACCTGCGAGGTGGCAGAGATGCAGGGGCTTGACACCACAGAAACCTGGCCAGGGCAGTGCGTAGGTTAACTGGGCCTTCCCTGGGGGTCCAGGAGTTACACCCCACACTTCCACACTTCCACAGCAGGGGGAGGTATTCAATCCCTTGTTGGGGAACTGAGATCCCACTGGCCCCATGGTGTGGCCAAAAGAAAATAAAAGGGGGGGGGGGCTGGGTTGGTTAAGGTGTACTATGTACCGCCCACATCCCTGAATTTTCTGTTGATGTAGGAGGTTCAGTTCAGGCAGATGATGCCTTCAAGAGGCATGTCCTTTAGTGTTGTTTTACTGAAGGAGGAAATACAACATTTTCTGCACATCTGGAGTTGATTCTCCTGTGTGAGTTTTGTAAGCAAGCAAGTAAATCCTTTGGCTTAAGGCTTCCTCACATTTAACACACTCATAAGGTCCAATCCAATGTGAACTCTCTGGTGTCAAGTGAGGTTAGAGCTTTGGCTGAAGGATTTCTCACACTGGTCACACTTAGGTCTTTCTCCAGTGTGAACTCTTACAGTCATTGACGCTTCCCCTAAAGGGTTTTCCACATTCACTGCATTCATAAGGGCTTTCTCCAGTGTGAATCCTCTGGTGTTTCAGGAGGTTGGAGCTTTGACTAAACAATTCCCCCATATGTAAGGCCTTTCTCCAGTATAGTTTCCAGATATAGAACAAGGCTGCTGTTTTGGCTAAAAGATTTCCCACATTCACTGCACTTAAAAGGCTTTTGCTCCAGTGTGAACACTGGCGTTCCATGAGGTTGGATCTTTATAAATAATTTCTCATATCCCCCACACTCATAAGGTCCTTCTCCAGTGTGAACTTTCCAGTGGTCACTGAGGCTGGAGCTTTGGCTAAAAGGTCACCCATGTTGGTTGTACTCAGTGCTTTTTCGCCAGTGTCTAATGAGGCTTGAGCTTCGGCTAAATGATCTCCCACATTCATGGCACATGTGACATCTTTCTCTGGTGAGAACTTTCTGGTAATGAACAAGTGTGGAGGAAACCACACACACACACACACACACACACACACACACACACACACACACACAGGGCCACATCGGAGTTGCTCTCTCAGAAGAGTGAACAAGCAATACTTGTGAGATCAGCTTCCTTAATGTTGGTAGGAAGGGATATCTCCTGATTCCATGGGAGGGTGCTGTTGGCTTACCTGAATATCTCCAGGGCAGGCAGGGAATTGAAACTGCCTGAGAAGGGATGAGCAGGAACTCCACTTCATCCCTGTGAGAAGGAAGACTGTTGGGTTAGGAGACCTTGTGTGCAAGAGCAGAGTGAGGAGAACCAGCACTCAGGCCATTTGAGGTCCTCATGGTTTCACAACACAGCACTGTAATACCAGCCTTAATTTTAGGCCTTATATCACAACCTGGCAAAAACATCCTGAGTACACTTTGCTAATTCAGACATGATTGAATAGTTCCAGGGACTTCTCATGACTCCCTGAGCTGCAGCAGCTCCAAATCTTTCTATGGAGTCCTCACTACCTGGGGCAGTTCCTTGCTTCAGACTTTGCCATTCAGAACACATCTGGTCTCAGACACATGTGGCCCTCTCCACTGTTGGGCTGCACTCCCAGCCATCACAACTTTCTTCTGTTCACCCAACCCACATTGAGAGTTCAACCCCATTTAATGGAATACTCCAGGCCTCATGACTCTCATAAATAACCAGGTTTGCCCTAGACTTTAGTCTTCAGGTTGAAAAAAGCACCCCAGATCCCAAGTCCTCACAGAATCCTGGTAAGTGCTTGAAATGGTGAATAAGCACCAGCCCCGTTTTGAGTGATACCTTGCTTCAATAACCTTTTGTTTCTGCATTCACACATCCATCTAATGCCTATTCTCCCCTTGGAAACTTGGCCACCTGCCAGGCTATCCTGTCCCCAACACATTCCTTTCAGGGCCACTTACCTGCCTCAGTGTGTTTGTAAAGCCCCAAACCAGGCACTCATACAAAAAAACCTAGTGCACAGTCTCCACCATCCCCTGTCTGACCCCCTAATAGTTTTACCACCATAATCTGAAGTTTGTTGCTGTTTTTCAGTCACTAAGTCCTGCCTGACTCTTCGTGACCCCATGAACGGCATTCAGCACGCCAGGCTTCCTTTTCCTTCACTATTTCCCAGAGTTTGCTCAAACTCATGAGTCGGTGATGCTATCCAATCATCTCATCCTCTGGTGCCTGCCTCTCTTCCCATGAAGAACAGAAGGTAGTCTGGAGTATTTTGTCCTTCACCACATGTACATAGACTGGAAAACTGACTTTATGCTTTGGGGGTCAATGCATTTGAATTGAAATAAGATAAAGTTTATTAGCTCCTGCTAACTGCAGATGGTGATTGCAGCCATGAAATTAAAAGACACGTACTGCTTGGAAGGAAAGTTATGACCAACTCAGACAGCATATTAAAAAGCAGAGACATTACTTTGCCAACAAAGGTCCGTCTAGTCAAGGCTGTGATTTTTCCAGTGGTCATGTATGTATGTGAGAGTTGGACTGTGAAGAAAGCTGAGCACTGAAGAATTGATGCTTTTGAACTGTGGTGTTGGAGAAGACTCTTGAGAGTCCCTTGGGCTGCAAGGATATCCAACGAGGCCATTCTAAAGGAAATCAGTCCTGGGGGTTCATTGGAAGGACTGATGCTAAAGCTGAAACTCCAATACTTTGGCCACCTCATGCGAAGAGTTGACTCATTGGAAAAGACTCTGGGAGGGGTTGGGGCAGGAGGAGAAGAGGATGACAGAGGATGAGATGGCTGGATGACATCACCGACTCAATGGACATGAGTTTGAATGAACTCTGGGAGTTGGTGATGGACAGGGAGGCCTGGCGTGCTGTGATTCATGGGGTCGCAAAGAGACAGACACGACTGAGCAACTGAACTGAACTGAACTGAACAGTGGACATGTTTTATGTCTGAAAGACTCTACAAATAATCTTTTTATTTTTATCAGTAGCCTTGATGGGGGTTCAGTTCAGTTCAGTCGCTCAGTCGTGTCCAACTCTTTGCTACCCCAAGAACCGCAACACGACAGGCCTCTGTCCATCATCAACCCCCAGTTCAGTTCAGTTCAGTCGCTCAGTCATGTCCGACTCTTTGTGACCCCATGAATTGAAGCACGCAGGCCTCCCTGTCCATCACCAACTCCTGGAGTTCACTCAGATTCACGTCCACTGGCTCAGTGATGCCATCCAGCCATCTTATCCTCGGTCGTCCCCTTCTCCTCCTGCCCCCAATCCCTCCCAGCATCAGAGTCTTTTCCAATTAGTCAACTCTTCCCATGAGGTGGCCAAAGTACTGGAGTTTCAGCTTCAGCATCATTCCTTCCAAAGAAATCCCAGGGCTGATCTTCAGAATGGACTGGTTGGATCTCCTTGCAGTCCAAGGGACTCTCAAGAGTCTTCTCCAACACCACAGTTCAAACGCATCAACTCTTCGGCGCTCAGCCTTCTTCACAGTCCAACTCTCACATCCATACATGACCACAGGAAAAACCATAGCCTTGACTAGACGGACCTTAGTCGGCAAAGTAATGTCTCTGCTTTTGAATATACTATCTAGGTTGGTCATAACTTTTCTTCCAAGGAGTAAGTGTCTTTTAATTTCATGGCTGCAGTCACCATCTGCAGTGATTTTGGAGCCCCAAAAAATAAAGTCTGACACTGTTTCCACTGTTTCCCCATCTATTTCCCATGAAGTGATGGGACCAGATGCCATGATCTTTGTTTTCTGCATGTTGAGCTTTAAGCCAACTTTTTCACTCTCCTCTTTCACTTTCCTCAAGAGGCTTTTCAGTTCCTCTTCACTTTCTGCCATAAGGGTGGTGTCATCTGCATATCTGAGGTTATTGATATTTCTCCCGGCAATCTTGATTCCAGTTTGTATTTCTTCCAGTCCAGTGTTTCTCATGATGTACTCTGCATAGAAGTTTAACAAGCAGGGTGACAATACACAGCCTTGATGTACTCCTTTTCTTATTTGGAACCAGTCTGTTGTTCCATGTCCAGTTCGAACTGTTGCTTCCTGACCTGCATACAGCTTTCTCAAGAGTCAGGTCAGGTGGTCTGGTATTCCCATCTCTTTCAGAATTTTCCATAGTTTATTGTGATCCACACAGTCAAAGCTTTGGCATAGTCAATAAAGCAGAAATAGATGTTTTTCTGGAACTCTCTTGCTTTTCCCATGATCCAGTGGATGTTGGCAATTTGATCTCTGGTTCCTCTGCCTTTTCGAAAACCAGCTTGAACATCTGGAAGTTCACAGTTCACGTATTACTGAAGTCTGGCTTGGAGAATTTTGAGCATTACTTTACTAGCATGTGAGATGAGTGCAATTGTGTGGTAGTTTGAGCATTCTTTGGCATTGCCTTTCTTTGGGATGGGAATGAAAACTGACCTTTTCCAGTCCTGTGGCCATTGCTGAGTTTTCCAAACTTGCTGGTATATTGAGTGCAGCACTTTCACAGCATCATCTTTCAGGATTTGAAATAGCTCAACTGGAATGCCATCACCTCCACTAGCTTTGTTCGTAGTGATGCTTTCTAAGGCCCACTTGACTTCACATTCCAGGTTGTCTGGCTCTAGGTGAGTGATCACATCATCATGATTATCTGGGTCGTGAAGATCTTTTTTGTGCAGTTCTTCTGTTCTTGCCACCTCTTCTTAATATCTTCTGCTTCTGTTAGGTCCAGACCGTTTCTGTCCTTTATCGAGCCCATCTTTGCATGAAATGTTCCCTTGGTATCTCTAATATTCTTGAAGAGATCTCTAGTCTTTCCCATTCTGTTCTTTTCCTCTATTTCTTTGCATTGATCGCTGAAGAAGGCTTTCTTATCTCTTCTTGCTATTCTTTGGAACTCTGCATTCAGATGCTTATATCTTTGCTTTTCTCCTTTGCTTTTTGCTTCTCTTCTTTTCACAGCTATTTGTAAGGCCTCCCTAGACAGCCATTTTGCTTTTTTGCATTTCATTTCCATGGGGATGGTCTTGATCCCTGTCTCCTGTACTATGTCATGAACTTCATTCCATAGTTCATCAGGCACTCTATCTATCAGATCTAGACCCTTAAATCTATTTCTCACTTCCACTGTATAATCATAAGGGATTTGATTTAGGTCATACCTGAATGGTCTAGCGGTTTTCCCTACTTTCTTCAATTTAAGTCTGAATTTGGCAATAAGGAGTTCATGATCTGAGCCACAGTCAGCTCCCAGTCTTGTTTTTGTTGACTGTATAGAGCTTCTCCATCTTTGGCTGCAAAGAATATAATCAATCTGATTTTGGTGTTGACCATCTGGTGATGTCCATGTGTAGAGTCTTCTCTTGTGTTGTTGGAAGAGGGTGTTTGCTATGAGCACTGCATTTTCTTGGCAAAACTCTATTAGTTTTTGCCCTGCTTCATTCTGCATTCCAAGGCCAAATTTGCCTGTTACTCCAGGTGTTTCTTGACTTTCTACTTTTGCATTCCAGTCCCCTAGAATGAAAAGGACATCTTTTTTAGGTGTTAGTTCTAAAAGATCTTGTAGGTCTTCATAAAACCATTCAACTTCAATTTCTTCAGTGTTACTGGTTGGGGCATAGACTTGGATAACTGTGATATTGAATGGTTTGCCTTGGAGATGAACAGAGATCATTCTGTCATTTTGAGATTGCATCCAAGTACTTCATTTCAAACTCTTTTGTTGACCATGATGGCTACTCCATTTCTTCTGAGGGATTCCTGCCCGTAGTAGTAGATGTAATGGTCATCTGAGTTAAATTCACCCATTCCAGTCCATTTTAGTTCGCTGATTCCTAAAATGTTGACATTCACCCTTGCCATCTCTTGTTTGACCTCTTCCAATTTCCCTTGATTCATGGACCTGACATTCCAGGTTCCTATGCAATATTGCTCTTTACAGCATTGGATCTTGCTTCTGTCACCAGTCACATCCACACCTGGGTATTGTTTTTGCTTTGGCTCCATCCCTTCATTCTTTCTGGAGTTATTTCTCCACTGATGCTTTTCTGGAGCAGCCATGAAGAGATACCCCACGCCAAGGTAAGAGAAACCCAGGTAAGATGGTAGGTGTTGCAAGAGGGCATCAGAGGGCAGACACACTGAAACCATACTCACTGAAAACTAGTCAATCTGATCACACTAGGACCACAGCCTTGTCTAACTCAATGAAACCAAGCCATGCCTGCAGGGCAACCCAAGACAAGCAGATCATGGTGGAGAGGCCTGACAGAATGTAGTCCACTGGAGAAGGGAATGGCAAGCCACTTCAGTATTCTTGCCTTGAGAACCCCATGAACAGTATGAAAAAGCAAAATCAACTCCCAGAGTCCACCCAAACTCATGTCCATTGAGTCGATAATGCCATCCAACCATCTCATCCTCCGTCATCCCCTTCTCCTCCTGCCCTCAATCTTTCCCAGCATCAAGGTCTTTTCGAATGAGTCAGCTCCTTGCATCAGGTGGCCAAAGTATTGGAGCTTCAGCTTCAACATCAGTCCTTCCAATGAACCCCCAGGACTGATCTCCTTTAGGATGGACTGGTTGGATCTCCTTGCAGTCCAAGGGACTCTCAAGAGTCTTCTCCAACACCACAGTTCAAAAGCATCCATTCTTCGGTGCTCAGCTTTCTTTGTGGTCTAACTCTCACACCCATACGTGACCACTGGAAAAACCATAGTCTTGAGTAGACGGACTTTTGTTGGCAAAGTAATATCTCTGCTTCTCAATATGCTATCTAGGTTGGTCATAACTTTCCTTCCAAGGAGAAACAGTCTTTTAATTTCATGGCCGCAGTCAGGGGGGTTGGTTGAGGCCACATAATAGTATTTTTGGCCTCTGGGAGCATGTTGAGCTTCACCGAGTCTGAAACATGTCTCCAAACACTGGGGTGACCAGCTGCCGAGAACACTTGGCAGAAATGCGGTCATGATCCCTTTAAACAGGGGGTGAAGCTCACCTGGATGTACCACTTTCCATACTCCCCTCCCGGCCAACCTCACAGGAAGTCCAGACCCAGCTCTCTGCGGATCCATGGGGACTACATTACCCAGAATGTTCAGAGTCGAGCGGCAACACTCTTACCCAATGAGAGCTTAGAAAGAGGAGGCCGAGCAACGTGAGGGCGGAACTTCCTGCTTTCTCCTCTCGGAGGCCATGTTAGCTGTTCGCGGTTTTGTTTAACCGGTGTGAAAGGTGCGGGAATTCTGGGCCAGTCCTGAGGTGACGGAATTGAGGAAGTCCGAGAAAGAGGTTCTGTCCCCGCTGCACAGAGGCGGGTCTCAGGCTCGACGCCGCCGCCCGGGGTGCCCCATCCCAGGCCTCGGATCCGGGCCGCCGCCCCCGTCTGCTCTCTCCTCTCCTGGCCCCGCTCCGCCCACAGAGTCCGATGGCAGCGGCCGCCCGAAAGAACCCGCTTCAGGTAAACGCTGGTCCTCCGAGCCCTGACCCCACCAGACGTTAAAAACCCAGGGTTTAGGACGGTGAGGCGGTCGTGGGTGGGACCCTGTTTCTGACAGCGTGGTGGCGCGTGGGGGACGGTGACAGGCAGAGGGACACCTGTTAAAGGGCAAACCGAGCACTGCGGCACCGAGACTGAATGGGTACCAGCGTCCCAGCCTTCAGGGGCAGGCACTGAGCCTGGGAGGCCTGAGCCCATCGAACCCCGCCATAGGCTCATCCCTCAAGAGTTGGCGTTTTCCACGTTTCCTACGGCTACAGAGGCACTTTTTGGAGCCAGCGCGCGAAGTGCTGTTGCGAGGGTGTCCCATTTCTTCACTGGCCCTGACCACCAGACATGTTTTCTGGATTGTGGTTTTTTGCGATCTCTTGCTGCCTTGTCCCCAGTTTGGGATCTGGAAGCCCTGGAGAAACCCCACGGCCAGGGTTATATGAAGGGATTTTTGTTTCTGACAGCCATCATAAACAGGTGTGAAAGGTCTTCAATCTTATTGTGCCTGCAGAATTTTAGTTGTGGCATGAGGAATCTTTAGTTGCAGCATGCAAACTCTTAGTTGTGACGTCTGGGATCTAGTTCCCTGACCAGGGATCAAACCCCGGGTCCACTGCTTTGGGAGCTTGGAGTGTTAGCCACTGGACCACCAGGGAAGTCCCACGTTGTATTTTCTGATGTGAGCCATGAGGGAGTAAAACAGGATTCAGGTATACTCCTCTCGTTGTTTTGTTTTCAGCAGGTGTGGTAATGGGAGCT
This sequence comes from Oryx dammah, assembly GCF_014754425.2. NCBI lineage: Eukaryota > Metazoa > Chordata > Mammalia > Artiodactyla > Bovidae > Oryx > Oryx dammah. The sequence goes on along the minus strand of NW_024070197.1, from coordinate 660,473 downwards.
CTATTAACTGAGATGAGGAAGTTGGAAATAGTAATATTCTCCAGAGATCTTAGAAACTTCTGAGATGTTTCTGAGAGCATTAGGTGGTGGCATTAATTGAGCAGCTAAACACACAAGTCTGGAGTGTGGGACAGAGAGGAGGTGGTGATTGTAGGCATGTCGCTGTTTGATCCAGTCTCACAGATTATGCATACCTGAAAAGGGAATATCCTTGATGACACCAGGGTCCTGGAATTGAGACTTATGTGACCTTGGCCACATAAGTGGAATGTCCTGGCATGAGTGTGTGGCTCCCTCTATGCCAGGTCCACAACTTTGATACCCACCTCCCCACCTCTTTCTGTAGGTGACTGGTTCCAGTGTTCAGTGGGACCATTTGAACACAGTGGCATTAGTAGTGCCAGGGGCTGGTTTCTTCTCTGAGTTGGAGAGTCTGGGAAGAAGATGGGCATGGGGTGGATGTATGTGTGTTGGGGGGGGAGGGTTGGGGGCAGTGGATAGTTGTCGTTGAGAAGGGGGCTATTTATGATTTCATCTGTCCGCATCTTGCCAGGGCAGTGTGACCTTTGAGGATGTGGCTGTGTACTTCTCCTGGGAGGAATGGAGTCTCCTTGATGATGCTCAGAGATGCCTGTACCACGATGTGATGCTGCAGAACTTCGCACTTATAATCTCCTTGGGTATGACTGTCAAACTCATCTCTGTTCCTTGAGCTGCCTCTGCCTTTTTTTCCCCCAGGAGCAGTCTATCCTCACGTCAGGACCCTGGACACTGCTCCCTTCCCCAGTTCCCTGAATTGGTGCTGAGGTGGGTTGGGCTGAGATTTGTGCACTGTGCTCTCCTTTAGCGTACTCAACACTAGCCTTCCTGTCGACTGGCACTCTTATTATTTTTTTAAATTCTTTTCATTATTCTTTTCCATTATGGTTTATCATAGATTTTGAATTTCTTTGGTTCTTGTGTCATCAGAGTGCCATGTATTTGATTGCTGAGAGAGTGGAATCAGGTTGGAGAGCCCACAGAATTTCACAGGATGTATGTGAATCAAGCAAGATGGCTCAGATGAAGCCTGGCCCTGCATCGTAGCACATAAAGGACATGATGACAGTGCTGTATTCAAACTGCAACAGAAACCCATTGAGTGGGACTAAAATTTTGATTCCAGTAACACACTTCATTTGTGTCTTTCCTTCTTCCCCTTTCTTGACACTTTGCTGATTCATCATTTCTTTTGTCACTTATACTCTTACTTCTAACCTGTGGTTAACCTCACATTTCTGGACTCCTCTCTCACCTGTTTTTCTCACCACTGCATCTGCAGTGCTCTCCACATTGGCCTCTGTGTATTGTTTCATGAGGTGTGCACACATTCTTAAATAGTTCTGCAACACCAGGTGCCCTGATACAGTTGTATTTTCTTGGGTCTTGACACAGATTTTTTAAAATTATTTTATTTTTATTATTTTGAGTGTGTGTGTGACACAGCCTTTTTATACAGTGTTCATGTGTCACCAGCAGACAGTTTCCTTTTGAAAGTTGGTTGTTGAGGAATGAATTGCAGACCCTGTGTCTCTGCTTTGTGTGTCCACCACATGGTTGTGCCATTCACCTCATGAGGTCTCTCCCATTCTCTGAGCTTGACAGCCCAGTAGTTCTGAGCAGCCCCATCCTCAGCCAGAACCAACTCTTTGATTCTGCAAACAATCGCATAGACCGGTTCTTGGGTTTATTACACTGAACTTGCGTGGCAGCTACCCTCTCCCACTGAAGTCAGCATGCACTTCACCAGCATTACTTGCTTTCAGGTTGTTGGCGTGGAGCAGAGGATGAAGAGGCACCTTCTGAACAGAACATTTCTGTACATGGGATGTCACAGGTCAGGATTCCCAAGGCAGGCATGTTCTCCCAGAAGGCCCATTTTTGTGAGCTATGTGACCTGGACTTGGGAGACATTTTGCACTTGACTGAGCACCAGAGGCAGAAACTGTATGATATTGGGGCATGGGAGAAACGCTTGTATCTCAGTGTAAAACATCAGCACCGCAGGCAGCACATTGGAGAGAAATGCCTCAGAAGCAAGATGGGCAAAGCCTCATTTATGAACAACTGCAGACTTTTTGTGTTGGGGAAGTCACTTTCCTGTGGGGAATCCACACAGACCAGGGATAAGTCAAACAGGAGAACTGAGTATGGAGCAGCCTTTCACAGGAGGAAAACTCATTACAGTCCTGGAGAATGCACTGAAGACTTCAGTTGCAGACATATAGTTTCTCAGCATCAGCGAGTCCTCACTAGAGAAAAATGCTACACATGTAATGAATGTGGGAAATCTTTTAGCAAAAGCTACAGCCTCAGTGACCATTGGAGAGTTCACACAGGAGAAAAGCCTTATGAGTGTGGGGAATGTGGCAAATCCTTTAGACAGAGCTCTAGCCTCATTCAGCATCGGAGAGTTCACACTGGAGCAAGACCTCACGAGTGTGATGAATGTGGAAAATTATTTAGCAACAAATCCAACCTTATTAAACATCGGCGAATTCATACTGGAGAAAGGCCGTATGAGTGCAGTGAATGTGGGAAATCCTTTAGCGAAAGCTCTGCACTCCTTCAGCACCGGAGTGTTCACACTGGAGAAAGGCCTTATGAGTGCAGTGAGTGTGGAAAATTCTTTACATACCACTCCAGTCTCATAAAACACCAGAGAGTTCACTCTGGATCAAGACCCTATGAGTGCAATGAGTGTGGAAAATCCTTTACCCAAAACTCCAGCCTCATTGAACATCGTAGAGTTCATAGTGGAGAAAGGCCTTACAAGTGCAGTGAATGTGGGAAATCTTTTAGCCAAAGCTCTGCGCTTCTGCAGCATCGGAGAGTTCACACTGGAGAAAGGCCTTATGAGTGCAGTGAGTGTGGGAAGTTCTTTACTTACAGCTCCAGTCTCTTAAAACACCAGAGAGTTCACACGGGATCAAGGCCTTATGAGTGTAGCGAATGTGGGAAATCTTTTACTCAAAACTCCAGCCTCATTAAACACAGGAGAATTCATACTGGAGAAAGACCTTATGAGTGTAGTGAATGTGGGAAGTCTTTTAGCCATAGCTCTAGCCTTATTAAACACCAAAGAGTTCACATTTGTTAAAGGCCTGATGAGTGCAGTGAGCTTGGGAAATCGTTTACCCATAGATCCAGCTTCAGTGACCACTAGAATGTTTACACTGGAGACATGCTTTGTGTGTATTTGTATATGGGAGATTAGGCTCCTAAAACAGCATCATGTCACATTGGATGAACGCCTTATAAGTATGGCAGTCATGGAAAATCGTGTAGCTGAAGTCTAGCTTCAGTATAATCCAGAGAATTCAGTGGAGAAAGGCTTTATAAGTTCAGCGACTGTGGGAAAGCCTTCAGCTGAAGAATGTATTTCACTGAATACCACAGTTTCAAATGGGAGCGCTACCTTCAATGTGCAGGTATATATGATTTCTTTGTTGAGTGCAGCAACACTGGAGGAAATCCCTTATGAAGATGCCATTTGCCTGTTTTGAACCTCATTCATTCAAACATCCACTTAACTTCAGGTATGTGGGAACTGTGTTGCACTTTTTAACCTCTCCAGAACCCTTGCCAGATTGATGTCACTGCTAGTTCTGTAGCAGAAATCATATCACCCTTAACCACCAGGCAGATTTCTATTGTGTGCCACATTCACCCAGCCTAGTGTGTTCAGGGAAGGAAAGCCCAGTGCTGACCTATTTATGGGATGATTGATGAGCAGCTTGAGCACTTAAGTCTTTCCCAGTTTTTTTCCCTCCTTCATGAGTTAAAGCATGGACCTTACCCAGTTTTGGCCTAAAGGACTCTGCTGGTAATTTGAAAAGATGGACTACACTTTATTGGTATTATTGATATTATTGGTCTCATGAGACTAGTGATGGGATTTTCTAGCCTCCAAGACATCAACCCAGGGAACAGTTTCCCCTTGTTCTTGTTTGTAGAATAGTAAAGCTCTTACTGTTTAAGCCACCATTTATCTTAGGAGTTCCTTCACTGTATGGGGTGGTTTGTTGTTAATTGGGCTTGCTAGCCTGAAGAGACGAAATGCTCTGGTGAGAATCCCAAATTGTGTGCCTCAGTGGAGATAGCATGATGGCAGAATATGCCTCTCCAATTGTGGCCTAGGTTGCATTGCTGCTCAAAGGCTTCCTTTTGACCACCTTCAAGGACCACCTTCGTGGTCCTAATTTATAAATTGTATGCCATGATATTTTTCAAGTTCAGAGTTCAAACTGAGGAGGGGGCCGTTTCTGATTGCTGTGACTACTTTCAGTGCTTCTGAGAGCAACATAAACTTGTTCTCTTGTTCACAGGTGATATTGCATCTTGCTCAGCACTGTTGAGGGAAATCTGTTCCCCAGGTCCTGCAGTGGAGCCCTGTGCCTTGATGTCCTGAATTCTGTAGAGTAACATCAATGATTTTAAGATTATAGAAACACTGGATTAATAGTGGCGGAGACTACAGCATACTGATTAGAATGTGCCCCTTTCAAAAGGTCACTTAAAATGTTTAATCACTATGGCTTTGGAGGATAAGCAGGTATGGAAATTCTCAGAACTTCTGAAACTTTTTATCTGTATAACTTAGGGCCTTTGTCAAGGAAAATAAAGGTTTTGTGGATTCCTCTGGCCTTTCTGGGCTGTTCATCTAAGGCCATTGTTGTGCAGACAGAACAAGGATAGAGAGGAGAGAGCCTGTTAGTCAGCTCTGTGAGATTTGTGACCCATCCAGTATCCATGTTGAATGAAGTTTCCACTTCAGAAATTGCTTACCTGTTTTTGCTGAGGCAAGTACTGAACCTGTCCATTGAGTCAGTATGGTTGCCAAACCTCATGTTCTAAATGAGGAAATCATGTTCCTATTTAAACTATACAATTTGATGATTTTTTACATTTATGTAAATCCATGAAACCATCAAACAATCACGATAGTTTCTGTCACCCCATACTTGAATCTCTTTGTCCTCCAAGCAGCCATTAATTTGCTTTTCATTATAACAGATTAGTTTGAATTTTCTAGAATTTTATATGATTGAAATCATAAAGTGTTTAGTCTTTCCCCCCCCCCCCCTTTGGTACCCTTATATGACATGTTTATTTTGCAGTTCATCAGTGGTGCTTATATGAGTGGTTCTTTTTATATTATTGAGAATTATGTTCTGTCACTATATCACAATTTATTTATTCATCCGTTTATGGATATTTTAATTATTTCTAGTTTTGGCTGTTGCAAATAAAAGCCGTATAGAAATTGGATACAGTTCTTCATATTGAATCGTTTCCTTTCTGTCATGCTGATACCTCAAAATGCAATACCTGAATCAGAGTATAGGTGAATATATAACTTTTCCAGAAACACCACACTGTCTTTTAAAATGATTGCTCCCTTTTGTATTCCTACCTGCAGTGTGAGTTCCAGTTCTCTCATATCCTTGCTAAAGTGAATATGATTTGCTTTTAAAAATTTGACTCTTTGAGTAAATGTATATAGAGTTAGAGCACTTTGGTTTTAGTTTCATTTCCCTTATATTTCATGATGTTGAGCATAGTTGGTGTATAGGAGATACAGAAGGGTCAACATGTTAAACAGTTCAAAAGACTCAATTAGCCAAATCTGGATCGTGGCCAATTCTAACAAACAAATGGCAAGTGAATAATATGATTAAAATAAAATGGTAAGTGGGGGGATTTCCCTGGCCATCCAGTGGCTAAGACTCGGCACTTCTACTGCTGGGGGTACGTGTTCAATCCTGGTTGGGGAATTAAGAGTCCCACAAGCTGCATGGCCTGGCCAAAAGAAAGCCTCCAAGGAAATTCCAGTAGATACTTCTACTCTAGGAGAACTTACCCTTCCCACTGCCCACTAAGAGTAACTGAACTAATTAGTTTACCCTGAATACAACAGTTTATGGCCAAAGTTCTCAGCATTTTTTTTTTAAAGGTGAGTGGTACATAGAGGTTAAAAAACTTGCAAGACACACCTACTTATTGCCTAAGATAAATTTTGTATCCAGACTGCAATCAGTCTACATTAAGTAATGATTGCAGTATGGTAATTATACAATTAAGCACTTATAATTTTAAATATTTTAATTTTATGCAACAAAATTATTGGAATTATATAAGGATTTTTACATTTTAGAAACACCTCCTGAAGAGGTTATGTGTGAAATGACATGTTGTCTGTGACTATAAATAAACCACTAACTGCATGGGGATAGATAAAATAAGAACAACCATAAAAGGATAAATAGAGAATTCCCTGGCAATCCATGGTTAGGACTCCACACTTCCACTGCATAGGGCTTGGGTTTGATCCCTGGTTGGGGGACTAAGGTCCTGCAAGCTGTGTAGTGTGGGATAAATAATGACAGACACTACTTCCTAGTAGTCTTCTATTTTTGGATATATTTGAAAACAGCCTTTACAAAGGGTAGAGTGTGTGCTGTTAATTTTGTGTGGTGAGGATAAATGTAAAAGGCCAGGAGGAAACTGAGCTTTGAAACTCTATGAATGTAAATGTCAAAATGGATATTTTAAATATAAGCAAACTTGTCACTTCCTAATCTTGTTTTTATTTTAATAGCTATCATATTTCGTGTTTATGTGGCCATATTATTCCATTTTATTTTATCTGGTGTTCTTTGGAAGGAATGATGCTGAAGCTGAAACTCCAGTACTTTGGCCACCTCATGCGAAAAGTTGACTCATTGGAAAAGACTCTGATGCTGGGAGGGATTGGGGGCAGGAGGAGAAGGGGACGACCGAGGATGAGATGGCTGGATGGCATCACTGACTCGATGGACATGGGTTTGGGTGAACTCCAGGAGTTGGTGATGGACAGGGGGCCTGGCGTGCTGCGATTCATGGGGTTGCAAAGAGTCGGACATGACTGAGCAACTGAACTGAACTGAACACTGATACAGAAAATCCTACATAGATTTTGAGGTCATTTGTAACTTTAAAATAGATAAAAATAGCATTAACATAGAAGATTAGAACAGGAAAAACCCTTAGATATCATGATTCCCACTTTCTTTCTTCAGCAGATAAGTAAATTAGGGCCCAGAAAGGGGAAGTGAGTGACTTGGAGAGCTAGTTAGTAGCAGACTTGGAATTAAACCCAGGCTTAGTAACCACTTGGTCCAATGTTTTGTGTTTTTTTCAATCACAGTTTTAACTGTTTTATTTAAAGTTTTTATTTTTTAGAGCAATTTTAGGTTCATAACAAAATTAAGAAGAAAGTGTCTTGCCGCTGCACATGCATCGCCTCCATTATCAACATCCCCCACCAGAGTGGTCCTTCTGTTATAAGTGACGAGCCTACACGGATTCATTTTTGTCACCCGGTGTTTATATAGTTCATCTGAGGGTTTACTGTGGGTGATGTATATTCTGAGTTTGAATATATTTGAACACATTTATAATTTGAGTTTGAATAAATTTATAATTGGTGGCTGAGTAGTAGAGAATCTGCCTGCCGATACAGGAGACATGGATTCACTCCATGGGTTGGGAAGATCTCCTAAAGGAGGAAATGGCAGCCCACTCTAGTCAGTATTCTTGCCTGGGAAATCCCATGGACAGAGGCGCTTGGCAGGGTGTGGGGTTTCAAAGGATTGGACACAGCTTAGTTTCTAAACAACCAGTGCATCACTATAGGACACATAGAGTAGTTTCACTGCCCTAAAGTTCCGCTATTCTGTGTATTCATCCTTCCCCACATTGCTTGGGAACCAGTGATCTTATTTTACATCTCCATAGTTTAGCCTTTCCCAGAATGCCGTATAGTTGGAATCATGCAGTATATGGCTTTTTCAGATGGCTGTTTTCACTTACTAATGTGCATTTTAAGTTTCCTCCGTAAAACAAATGAAAAAGGTTCCTCCATCATGGCTTGATAGTGCATTTCTTTTTAAAACTTGAATGATGTTCCATTGTCTGGATATACCACCATTTATCCAAACACTATTGAAGGAGACATCTTGGTTGTGTCCAGGTTTCAAACTGAGAGTTCCGAGTTCCTTGGCAATTATGAATAAAGCTACCAGAAACAATTGTGTACAGGTTTTTGTGTGAACATAAGTTTTAGACTCCTTTGGGTAGATACTGAGGAGCCATATTACTGGTAAGAGTTATGTTTGTTTTCTAAGAAACTGCCAATGTGTCTTCCAAGGTGGCCATACTATTCTTACCAGCAGTGAATGAAAGAGTTCCTGTTGTTCCACATCCTCACCAGCATTTGGTGTTTCAGGGTCTATAGAGTTTGGATTTTAACAGATGTGTAATGGTGGCAAGAATACACAGAAGAACTGCACAAAAAAGATCTTCATGACCTGGATAATCATGATGGTGTGATCACTCATCCTGAGCCAGACATCCTGGAATGTGAAGTCAAGTGGGCCTTAGAAAGCATCACTACGAACAAAGCTAGTGGAGGTGATGGCATTCCAGTTGAGCTATTTCAAATCCTGAAAGATAATGCTGTGAAAGTGCTGCACTCAATATGCCAGCAAATTTGGAAAACTCAGCAGTGGCCACAGGACTGGAAAAGGTCAGTTTTCATTCCAGTCCCAAAGAAAGGCAATGCCAAAGAATGCTCAAAGTACTGCACAATTGCACTCATCTCACACGCTAGTAAAGTAATGCTCAAAGTTCTCCAAGCCAGGCTTCAACAATATGTGAACCGTGAACTTCCTGATGTTCAAGCTGGTTTTCGAAAAGGCAGAGGAACCAGAGATCAAATTGCCAACATCTGCTGGATCATGGAAAAAGCAAGAGAGTTCCAGAAAAACATCTATTTCTGCTTTATTGACTATGCCAAAGCCTTTAACTGTGTGGATCACAATAAACTATGGAAAATTCTGAAAGAGATGGGAATACCAGACCACTTGACCTGCCTCTTGAGAAATCTGTATGCAGGTCAGGAAGCAACAGTTCGAACTGGACATGGAACAACAGACTGGTTCCAAATAGGAAAAGGAGTAGGTCAAGGCTGTATATTATCACCCTGTTTATTTAACTTCTATGCAGAGTACATCATGAGAAACGCTGGACTGGAAGAAACACAAGTTGGAATCAAGATTGCCAGGTGAAATATCAATAACCTCAGATATGCAGATGACACCACCCTTATGGCAGAAAGTGAAGAGGAACTAAAAAGCGTCTTGATGAAAGAGGAGAGCAAAAAAGTTGGCTTAAAGCTCAACATTCAGAAAACGAAGCTCGTGGCATCTGGTCCCATCACTTCATGGGAAATATATGGGGAAACAGTGGAAACGGTGTCAGACTTTATTTTGGGGGGCTCCAAAATCAACTGCAGATGGTGACTGCAGCCATGAAATTAAAAGACGCTTACTCCTTGGAAGAAAAGTTATGACCAACCTAGATAGCATATTCAAAAGCAGAGACATTACTTTGCCGACTAAGGTCCGTCTAGTCAAGGCTATGGTTTTTCCTGTGGTCATGTATGGATGTGAGAGTTGGACTGTGAAGAAGGCAGAGCGCCAAAGAATTGATGCTTTTGAACTGTGGTGTTGGAGAAGACTCTTGAGAGTCCCTTGGACTGCAAGGAGATCCAACCAGTCCATTCTGAAGGAGATCAGCCCTGAGATTTCTTTGGAAGGACTGATGCTGAAGCTGAAACTCCAGTACTTTGGCCACCTCATGCAAAGAGTTGACTCTTTGGAAAAGACTTTGATGCTGGGAGGGATTGGGGGCAGGAGGAGAAGGGGGCGACAGAGGATGAGATGGCTGGATGGCATCACTGCCTTGATGGACGTGAGTCTGAGTGAACTCTGGGAGTTGGTGATGGACAGGGAGGCCTGGCGTGCTGCGATTCATGGGGTCGCAGAGAGTCGCACACGACTGAGCAACTGAACTGAATGGTACTCATTGTGAAGAATTTTTACATCAATGCTCATGAGTGATATTGCTCTGAAATTTTCTACTGGTATCTTTTTTTAGGGTATTATGGTAATGCTAGTCTCTGAGAATGAGTTAGGAATTATTCCTTCTGTTTCTGTCCTCTGAAAGAGATTGTAGAGAATTTGTATAATTTCTTCCTTGAACATTTACTGGAATACACCAGTGAACCCATTTTAGTATGTTGTATTCTGTTTTAGGAAGTTATTAATTACTAACTCAGTTTTCTCTGTTGCTTTATCTTTTCCTATTCCTATTATGCATAATTTACAGCTTTTGTAGTTGTCCTACAGTTGACTATTCTGTTTTGTCCCAGCCCCAGTTTTGGTGGTTTCTATTGAGATACCCTCAAGTCAGAACCTTTTCTTCACTATGTCCAGTCTACAAATAAGCTTATTGAAAGCATTTACTTTGTTACAGAATTTTTTTTTCTTTATCATTTCTTCTTGGTTCTGTGGTAGAATTTCCATCTCAGTTATTCGTCTACTTTATCCAGAAAAGCGCTAAACATATTAATTGTTTTAAATTCCTGGTCTCATAATTCCACATGTCTGACATGTCTTGAGTCTGATTCTGATACTTTCTCTGTTCAGACTTTTCTTTTTTCTCTTCAAATTTTGAAAAAAATTTCCTTATGCCTTACACCTTTTTTCTTAATAGCTAAGTATCATGTACTCAGTAAATGGAACTACAATCAACAGGTGATTTTAAGGTGTGGGGAGAGGGGTGTTCTGTAGTCCTATGATTAGTTATCAGTATTTATTTTTCTTTTTGCATTATAACTTCCTCATTAACCTATGGGATCCTTAGGAATGGTTTCTTTCTTTCTTTCTTTCTTTCCTTTTTTAGGAATGATTTCTTAAAAGTTCCCAAACATAGGAAGTTTTGTTTGTGGTTTAAAGTTTTAAGTTAAAAAAATAATTTAAATGGACACATAACATAGGTCTCAGTGTATTTGCCTTTTGGCATTAGGTAGAACAAGGTGGCTGGAGTTGGGCATTTTCCTCCTCCCTGGTCACTTAGGCTCTGATAAAACCTAAGGCTCTGCTTTAAAAGTTTCTCCTGGAGCACACTTTATGTAAAAAAGGAAATGCTTTGAACTAGTTGAATATGGTTCCTTTTCCTTTCTCCTGGCCAAGATCATTCTCGGAGATAAAAATGTCAATAGAAGTGTGGGATTTTTCCCCATGATTTGGCTCCCCTGAGTTTTTGTTTCTCAGACTTGTCCCCTCTGAGTCTCCAGGAATTTGTCAGTTACATTTCCAGCTTCCCTATCCTGGCATTGGTTCACACAGTGGTTTCAGCTTGTTGGTTTCTGATTCAGTGAGTCATGATTCTGCTTCCCTGTCAGTCCTCCAATTTGGAGACAGTAGCTTGTCCTGTGACCAAACTTAGGAATCTGAGAATTGTTTATTCTTTCAGTCTGTTTAGCCTTTTGCTTGTTAGGATGGAGAGAAATCCAACTTGTTATATGCTTGACCAGAAACCAGAGGTTCCCTCTCCTCCCCTCCCTTTTTTTTTTAAATCTTTTTTTTGGTTGTTGTTCTTTCTAAACATATTAAATTTCTGTTACAACAACACTGCTACAATCTGAATGTGTTCCCTTCACGTTTACTTGTTGAAATCCTAACCTGCAAAGCTGATGGTATTAGGAGGTTGGGCTTTTTGGAAGTGCTTAAATCATGAGAATGGACCCCTTGTGAATGGACTAGTGCCTCATAACAGGCTCCAGAGGGATCCCTAACCCCTTCCACCTTGGGATAGATTAAGAAATCAACAGCCGTGAAGTGAACCCTACCCTGACCATGCTGAGTATCCTGATCTCTGATTTCCAGCCTCCAGTGCTGTGAGAAATAATTATCTGCTGTTTATAAACCAGCCAGTCAGTGATATTTTGGTATGGCAGCCAGAACAGACTAAGACACATTCTGTCTTGTTATTTTCAAATATGTACAAAAATGGAAAAGACTATTATGAAACCAACTAAACACTTCCCCAGTCTTCCATTATTTGTCATTCAATGAACATTCTTGTTTCATCCATCTTCATGTACACTGGTGCATTATTTAACGTATGATCTCAGACATTACACCATTTAATGCATAACTTCTTGAGAATTCATTTTTAAAATGTGAGGGCTATTTATAAACCCAATAGCCATAACACAAAAAAATATTTTTTAATAAATATATTACTGCTGCCGCTGCTGCTAAGTCACTTCAGTCGTGTCCGACTTGGTGAGACCCCATAGACAGCAGCCCACCAGGCTCCCCCATCCCTGGGATTCTCCAGGCAAGAACACTGGAGTGGGTTGCCATTTCCTTCTCCAGTGCATGAAAGTGAAAAGTAAAAGTGAAGTCTCTCAGTCGTGTCCGACTCGTAGCGACCCATGGACTGCAGCCCACCAGTCTCCTCCTCCATGGGGTTTTCCAGGCAAGAGTGCTGGAGTTGGGTGCTGCTCAGTTTTCTCAGTTATCTCAAGTGTATGTATGTGTTTTCCTAAATCAGATTAATTGCAGTTAGGATCGAGAATGGATCCTTATGTCTTTCAGTAGCTGTCTCATAACTCTTCCACCTACCTTTTTTTCGTATTTTTGTTGAAGTTGCTGAGTTGTTTGTCATATGCTAGGATGTGGCTTATTGAATGTCTGATGTTTAAGGAAGGTCACCCTTCCTTACCTCATATTTCCTATACTCTAGATACCAGTGAGTGATTGAAGTTTCCTCCTAGTAAACAGATTTTGATGGTGGCTGTTGGAAAAATAAAAACAAAATCTTCCATGCCGAAGATCCAAAGATCCTGTCCATAAAGGTACTAGGGATACAAAACACTTTGGTTAGTATTTGCAATGTGTGTCTTTCTAATCTCACCAAGTAATTGATTCTGACATTATCTCCCTGGAGATAGCATTAGATGCCACAGGTTAAGGGCTCAGTCCCAGGAGACTGCCCCAGCTTTGGTTCAGTTCAGTCACTCAGTCATGTCCGACTCTTCGACACCATGGACTGCAGCATGCCAGGCTTCCCTGCGCATCACCAACTTTCGGAGCTTGCTCAAACTCAAGTCCATCGAGTCAGTGATGCCATCCAACCATCGCATCCTCTGTCGTCCCCTTCTCCTCCTGCCTTCAGTCTTTCCCAGCATCAGGGTCTTTTCCAGTGACCCTCAACTTTAGGTACCTTTCAAAATTCCAGATTGTTAACTCTGCTTCTGATCGACTGGCTGTAAATCTGAGGTTTCCATGTCCCACTTCTCGAGTGTTATTTTGTTAGTTCAGTTCAGTTCAGTTCCGTTCAGTCGCTCAGTCGTGTCCAACTCTCTGTGATCCCATGAATCGCAGCACACCAGGCCTCCTGTCCATCACCAACTCCCGGAGTTCACTCAGACTCACGCCCATCGAGTCGGTGATGCCATCCAGCCATCTCATCATCTGTCGGCCTCTTCTCCTCCTGCCCCCAATCCCTCCCAGTATCAGAGGCTTTTCTAATGAGTCAACTCTTCACATGAGGTGGCCAAAGTACTGGAGTTTCAGCTTCAGCATCAGTCCTTCCAAAGAAATCCCAGGGCTGATCTCCTTCAGAATGGACTGGTTGGATCTCCTTGCAGTCCAAGGGACTCTCAAGAGTCTTCTCCAACACCACAGTTCAAAAACATCAATTCTTTGGTGCTCAGCCTTCTTCACAGTCCAACTCTCACATCCATACATGACTACTGGAAAAACCATAGCCTTGACTAGACGGACCTTAGTCGGCAAAGTAATGTCTCTCCTTTTGAATATACTATCTAGGTTGGTCATAACTTTTCATCCAAGGAGTAAGCGTCTTTTAATTTCATGGCTGCAGTCACCATCTGCAGTGATTTTGGAGCCCCCCAAAATAAAGTCTGACACTGTTTCCACTGTTTCCCCATCTATTTCCATGAAGTGATGGGACCGGATGCCATGATCTTCATTTTCTGAATGTTGAGCTCCAAGCCAACTTTTCACTCTCCTCTTTTACTTTCATCAAGAGGCTTTTCAGTTCCTCTTCACTTACTGCCATAAGGGTGGTGTCATCTGCATATCTGAGGTTATTGATATTTCTCCCGGCAATCTTGATTCCAGCTTGTGTGTCTTCCAGTCCAGCGTTTCCCATGATGTACTCTACATAGAAGTGAAATAAGCAGGGTGACAATATACAGCCTTGATGGACTCCTTTTCCTATTTGGAACCAGTCTGTTATTCCATGTCCACTTCTAACTGTTGCTTCCTCACCTGCATACAGATTTCTCAAGAGGCAGATCAGGTGGTTTGGTATTCCCATCTCTCTCAGAATTTTCCACAGTTTATTGTGATCCACACAGTTAAAGGCTTTGGCATAGTCAATAAAGCAGAAATAGATGTTTTTCTGGAACTCTCTTGCTTTTTCCATGATCCAGCAGATGTTGGCAATTTGATCTCTGGTTCCTCTGCCTTTTCGAAAACCAGCTTGAACATCAGGAAGTTCACGGTTCACGTATTGCTGAAGTCTGGCTTGGAGAATTTTGAGCATTACTTTACTAGCGTGTGAGATGAGTACAATTGTGCGGTAGTTTGAGCATTCTTTGGCATTGCCTTTCTTTGGAATTGGAATGAAAACTGACCTTTTCCAGTCCTGTGGCCACTGCTGAGTTTTCCAAACTTGCTGGCATATTGAGTGCAACACTTTCACAGCATCATCTTTCAGGATTTGAAATAGCTCAACTGGAATGCCATCACCTCCACTAGCTTTGTTCGTAGTGATGCTTTCTAAGGCCCACTTGACTTCACATTACAGGATGTCTGGCTCTAGATGAGGGATCACACCATCGTGAATATCTGGATCGTGAAGATCTTTTTTCTACAGTTCCTCTGTGTATTCTTGCCACCTCTTCTTAATATCTTCTGCTTCTGTTAGGTCCAGACCATTTCTGTCCTTTTTCGAGCCCATCTTTGCATGAAGTGTTCCCTTGGTATCTCTAAAGACTAGAGATCTCTAGTCTTTCCCATTCTGTTCTTTTCCACTGTTTCTTTGCATTGATCGCTGAAGAAGGCTTTCTTATCTCTTCTTGCTATTCTTTGGAACTCTGCATTTAGATGCTTATATCTTCCCTTTTCTCCTTTGCTTTTCGCCTCTCTTCTTTTCACAGCTATTTGTAAGGCCTCCCAGACAGCCATTTTGCTTTTTTGCATTTCTTGTCCATGGGGATGGTCTTGATCCCTGTCTCCTGTACAATGTCATGAACCTCTGTCCATAGTTCATCAGGCACTCTATCTATCAGATCTAGACTCTTAAATCTATTTCTCACTTCCACTGTATAATCATAAGGGATTTGATTTAGGTCATCTGAATGGTCTAGTGGTTTTCCCTACTTTCTTCAATTTAAGTCTGAATTTGGCAATAAGGAGTTCATGATCTGAGCCACACTCAGCTCCTGGTCTTGTTTTTGTTGACTGTATAGAGCTTCTCCATCTTTGGCTGCAAAGAATATAATCAATCTGATTTTGGTGTTGACCATCTGGTGATGTCCATGTGTAGAGTCTTCTCTTGTGTTGTTGGAAGAGGGTGTTTCTATGACCGGTGCATTTTCTTGGCAAAACTCTATTAGTTTTTGCCCTGCTTCATTCCACATTCTAAGGCCAAATTTGCCTGTTACTCCAGATGTTTATTGACTTCCTACTTTTGCATTCCACTCTCCTAGAATGAAAAGGACATCTTTTTTAGGTGTTAGTTCTAAAAGATTTGTAGGTCTTCATAGAACCGTTCAACTGCAGTTTCTTCAGCGTTACTGGTTGGGGCATAGACTTGGATAACTGTGATATTGAATGGTTTGCCTTGGAGACGAACAGAGATCATTCTTTCGTTTTTGAGATTGCATCCAAGTACTGCATTTCGGACTGTTTTGTTGACCATGATGGCTACTCCATTTCTTCTGAGGGATTCTTGCCCGCAGTAGTAGATATAATGGTCATCTGAGTTAAATTCACCCATTCCAGTCCATTTTAGTTTGCTGATTCCTAGAATGTCGATGTTCACCCTTGCCATCTCTTGTTTGACCACTTCCAATTTGCCTTGATTCATGGACCTGACATTCCAGGTTCCTGTGCATTATTGCTCTTTACAGCATCGGACCTTGCTTCTATCACCAGTCACATCCACACCTGGGCATTATTGTTGCTTTGGCTCCATCCCTTCATTCTTTTTAGAGTTATTTCTCCACTGATCTCCAGTAGCATATTAGGCACCTACTGACCTGAGGAGTTCCTCTTTCAGTATCTTATCATTTTGCCTTTTCATACTGTTCAAGGGGTTCTCAAGGCAAGAATACTGAAGTGGCTTGCCATTCCCTTCTCCAGTGGACCACATTCTGTCAGGCCTCTCCACCATGACCCGCCCGTCTTGGGTTGCCCCACAGGCATGGCTTGGTTTCATTGAGTTAGACAAGGCTGTGGTCCTAGTGTGATCAGATTGACTACTTTTCTGTGAGTATGGTTTCAGTGAGTCTGCCCTCTGATGCCCTCTTGCAGCACTTACCAATTTACTTGGGTTTCTCTTACCTTGGCGCAAAAAGGGGGACGTCTACATAATTCAAAGTATTTTGATTGGCATTGGCGGCAGAAAGCTAGTGTTGGCTAGTGTTTGGTTGCTAAATATCACTAAGCAAAAAGTCTGTTCCTGGAGCAATGTACTTTTGCAGAGCTCTTGAAAATACTTGTGGTTTGTCCCTGTCCAAAAGTTCACAGTTCACGGGGTGAGGACATGCATAAGACTCAATTCTTTAATGGTCCCTAGGCTCCATTTTAAAACTCATTGATGGAGTAGGAAATGGCAACCCACTCCAGTATTCTTGCCTGGAAAATCTCATGGCCTGAGGAGCCTGGCCAACTGCAGTCCATGGGGTCACAAAGAGTTGGACACGGCTGAGCGACTGAGCATACGCAAATTGTCTAGATTAACTTTCTACCTTTTTATTGAAATTTCTCCTGAAAACTACTTGGTGCCATAGTTAGTGACAAGGATTTGCCATTTCCCACTAAAATGTGGGAACTCTTGTCTTAGTTCTCTCTACCTTAAATGGAGGGTAAGGAAATGCAATTACGATTGGTTTTCTAAAGATGAGATACTGTGTTGAGATACTTTTTTTTTTTTTGTCAGTTGACAGGTCTCATAAGGTTGTAATCATCCTCCCCTTCCACGTGAGTATTTATGAGAACTGTGGAATGTTTAAAGCAAACTTGAAATCTATGGGAAGGGAAGGAGAAAGCCTTTCTAAAACCTACAGTTCTGCATTTCGACTCCTGACTTTCTCAGTCTACACAGAGATTATAAGAAGACATTCATGCATGCTGGGTGAATGGAAGGAAAACAATTTTTAACTTACACATGGAATTTCTCCATTTCAGAGATGATTCTATGACAGTGCCTCGGAAAGTGGACGCAGCAATTTTGCCTTTCCAAATAATATTTTTCATCACTGCTTTTTGCAGTACTTGTATTATCACAGATGGATTATCCGGGATAATTTTCTTCAAAGGGAGTTTGTTATACACAAGCTACAATGTATTACAGAGTAGAAAAGTAAAGCTCTAAAAGTTTCAGAAACGTTTGATGAATGGATAAGGATCTGAACACCCCTTCTCACCCCCACCCCCACCCCCCAAAGCCCAGTTACTCAGTGGAATGTAGTGACTCAGTGTAGCGTAGTAAATGTAATGTTACAATCAGCACGCCCTCTCATCCAGGCAGTTTCTCAGAAGAAAATGAAGTCTTACTAGTAAAGTTAATGTAATTTCTAGATTCTAGAAAATGCTGACCTAATCAGTTGGGGCCACCAACCGTTTTCTTGCTTGGATTTCCCTCAAATTTCTCTATTTGTAGGAGAGGTATTTTCTTATGAGGAATATGATAAATATCATCTGGTTACTGTCTGGTGATGAAAATTACCTGATGTGTATGATACACAGGTGGTAGCCAGGGAACCTTCAAGTTGGGTAAAGAAACTTTTTCTTTCAGTTTTTCGGTTTGAATTTTATTCTGGATCTTCACAGTCAATGTTATCAGTTGTATTATGGTGTTCAGGGCTTGCCTTGGATACAATATTTCTTTTGAAAATGAATTTTCTTTTTATTTTGTGATCTTTTAAATGTTGCACCGATTATGCTTCATGCATTGTTACATCTTCATTTGGTTAATGTAATGTCTAGTTCATTTCCAATAAATACATTGCTGCCTGTTAAAAAAAATAAAAAAATAAAATAAAAAAATAAAACTCATTGACAAGCAACTCATTTTATTTCATCTTTCATGATACCGTCAAGTCCTCTTAGGTGTTATACTTATCTTGAAAACACACATACATAATGGGTTCTATGTGCTTGTCTACATAGGGGAGTGAGGGGATTTTTTTTTTTTTTCTTTGAAATTTCTTAGAGTTTGCTTGTGATGCACATCACACTCTGGTTTAACACTGATCCAATAATATGGTACAGAGAGAAATTTATCTGGTCTTTGTTCAGAGATCCTGGCAGAGGTCCTAAAACCCTTGGAATTTCCTGATTGATAGGATTACATTTGTCAATAATAAAAGGCTCCCTTTGAGCACAAGTGAATTAAAGCTTCAAGAGGTGATTTAGGGTGGAGCTCCTGCATAGCCCCACCAACTGACATCCAGGAAGGGAGTATGAGGAGACTCTTATCTCTGGATGAAAACTGTACACAGGTCTGAACAAGATTTAAGGAGTTTCCAGGTCTGTATACATGCTGGGCCCAGGGTGGACAGGAGGACTGAAGTGCCTATGCTCCAGATCCTTCTAGACTTCACCCTGTAGACTTCTTCATCTGCCTTTTAAATTTAAGTACACGCTTCCTTGAATTGTGAGCCGCTCTAACAAAATAGTAGCCATCATGGTCAACAAGAGTCCAAACTGCAGTACTTGGATGCAATCTGAAAAACGACAGAATGATCTCTGTTGCCTCCAAGGCAAACCATTCAATATCACGGTAATCCAAGTCTATGCCCCAACCAGTAACACTGAAGAAACTGAAGCTGAATGGTTCTATGAAGACCTACAAGACCTTTTAGAACTAACACCTAAAAAAGATGTCCTTTTCACTCTAGGGGACTGGAATGCAAAAGTAGGAAGTCAAGAAACACCTGGAATAACAGGTAAATTTGGCCTTGGAATGCGGAATGAAGCAGGGCAAAGACTAATAGAGTTTTGCCAAGAAAATGCAAACACCCTCTTCCAGCAACACAAGAGAAGACTCTACACATGGACATCACCAGATGGTCAACAACCGAAATCTGATTATATTCTTTGCAGCCAAAGATGGAGAAGCTCTATACAGTCAACAAAAACAAGACCAGGAGCTGAGTGTGGCTCAGATCATGAACTCCTTATTGCCAAATTCAGACTTAAATTGAAGAAAGTAGGGAAAACCACTAGACCATTCAGATGACCTAAATCAAATCCCTTATGATTATACAGTGGAAGTGAGAAATAGATTTAAGAGTCTAGATCTGATAGATAGAGTGCCTGATGAACTATGGACAGAGGTTCATGACATTGTACAGGAGACAGGGATCAAGACCATCCCCATGGACAAGAAATGCAAAAAAGCAAAATGGCTGTCTGGGAGGCCTTACAAATAGCTGTGAAAAGAAGAGAGGCAAAAAGCAAAGGAGAAAAGCAAAGATATAAGCATCTGAATGCAGAGTTCCAAAGAAGAGCAAGGAGAGATAAGAAAGCCTTCCTCAGTGATCAATGCAAAGAAATAGAGGAAAAGAACAGAATGGGAAAGACTAGAGATCTCTTCAAGAAAATTAGAGATACCAAGGGAACAGTTCATGCAAAGATGGGCTCGAAAAGGGACAGAAATGGTCTGAACCTAACAGAAGCAGAAGATATTAAGAAGAGGTGGCAAGAATACACGGAAGAACTGTACAAAAAAGATCTTCACGATCCAGATAATCATGATGATGTGATCACTCATCTAGAGCCAGACATCTTGGAATGTGAAGTCAAGTGGGCCTTAGAAAGCATCACTATGAACAAAGCTGGTGGAGGTGATGGCATTCCAGTTGAGCTATTTCAAATCCTGAAAGATGATGCTGTGAAAGTGTTGCACTCAATATGTCAGCAAGTTTGGAAAACTCAGCAGTGGCCACAGGACTGGAAAAGGTCAGTTTTCATTCCAATTCCAAAGAAAGGCAATGCCAAAGAATGCTCAAACTACCGCACAATTGCACTCATCTCACACGCTAGTAAAGTAATGCTCAAAATTCTCCAAGCCAGACCTCAGCAATACGTGAACCGTGAACTTCCTGATGTTCAAGCTGGTTTTCGAAAAGGCAGAGGAACCAGAGATCAAATTGCCAACATCTGCTGGATCATGGAAAAAGCAAGAGAGTTCCAGAAAAACATCTATTTCTGCTTTATTGACTATGCCAAAGCCTTTAACTGTGTGGATCACAATAAACTGGGAAATTGTGAGAGAGATGGGAATACCAGACCACCTGACCTGGCTCTTGAGAAATGTGTATGGAGGTCAGGAAGCAACAGTTAGAAGTGGACATGGAACAACAGACTGGTTCCAAATAGGAAAAGGAGTCCGTCAAGGCTGTATATTGTCACCCTGCTTATTTTACTTCTATGCAGAGTACATAATGAGAAACGCTGGACTGGAAGAAACACAAGCTGGAATCAAGATTGCCGGGAGAAATATCAATAACCTCAGATATGCAGATGACACCACCCTTATGGCAGAAAGTGAAGAGGAACTCAAAAGCCTTTTGAGGAAAGTGAAAGAGGAGAGTGAAAAAGTTGGCTTAAAGCTCAACATTCAGAAAACGAAGATCACGGCATCCGGTCCCATCACTTCATGGGAAATAGATGGGGAAACAGTGGAAACTGTGTCAGACTTTATTTTTGGGGGCTCCAAAATCACTGCAGATGGTGACTGCAGCCATGAAATTAAAAGACGCTTACTCCTTGGAAGAAAAGTTATGACCAACCTAGATAGTATATTCAAAAGGAGAGACATTACTTTGCCTACTAAGGTCTGTCTAGCCAAGGCTATGGTTTATCCAGTAGTCATGTATGGATGTGAGAGTTGGACTGTGAAGAAGGCTGAGCGCCGAAGAGTTGATGCGTTTGAACTGTGGTGTTGGAGAAGACTCTTGAGAGTCCCTTGGACTGCAAGGAGATCCAACCAGTCCATTCTGAAGGAGATCAGCCCTGGGGTTTCTTTGGAAGGAATGATGCTAAAGCTGAAACTCCAGTACTTTGGCCACCTCATGGGAAGAGTTGACTGATTGGAAAAGACTCTGATGCTGGGAGGGATTGGGGGCAGGAGGAGAAGGGGACGACAGAGGATGAGACGGCTGGATGGCATCACGGACTCGATGGGCGTGGAGTCTGAGTGAACTCCGGGAGTTGGTGATGGACAGGGAGGCCTGGCGTGCTGTGATTCATGGGGTCACAAAGAGTCAGACATGACTGAGCGACTGAACTGAACTGACTTTCACTTGCTTCAAATGAAACCTATTTGAGTTAGGTTGCTATTCAAATCTGGTGTACCTTGAACTGCAATTATTTGATACCAAATAAATGCTTCGTCTTGAGTTTTGCCTCAGTGTTTTTATGTTGACAGCATTGTTTGTGGCACACAGTTTATCCTAACTGTACCTGGTAATCGAGGTGACCATCTGTCACTTCACTTATTGGCTTTATCTAGAGGAGAAGGCAATGGCACCCCACTCCAGTACTCTTGCCTGGAAAATGCCATGGACGGAGGAGCCTGGTGGGCTGCAGTCCATGGGGTCACTAAGAGTCCGACACGACTGAGCAACTTCCCTTTCACTTTTCACTTTCATGCGTTGGAGAAGGAAATGGCAACCCACTCCAGTGTTCTTGCCTGGAGAACCCCAGGGACGGGGGAGCCTGGTGGGCTGCCGTCTATGGGGTCGCACAGAGTCAGACACGACTGAAGCGACGCGGCAGCAGCAGAGGAAAGACAAACTATTTCTATCCCTGTGTCAGAATTTGTTTTTTTTTTTTCATATTGAAGCGAGGCACCCACCAAAGTTAGGCTCTTACCCTCCCACAGAAACCTGGAGAGAGGCAAGCTAGCTGGCTCCCTTGATTTTTACATTTCCAAAAACTGGCTCTCAAGTTGTTTCCATTTTAAAGAAATGGTTCCTAGTTTTTAAGAAACTCATGAAAATGAAAAACAAAAAAGCCCAACTGACATCTAGTCTTCAGAGTGATCCCTTTTAAAGAGATGAGGGAGTGCTTAGATTTAGCTCTAAGCTAAATGCTTTGACAAAAGGCAGGGAGAATCCCCACATTTCCCACAGGGAGAATTAAGCTCCTTATATTTCATTTCTTTTTCACACACCCAGAAACACGGAGCATATCTGACATTCTAGCCACTGATGGGTCTGCCTGAGAAAAGCCCTGAGGGTCTATGTGGGATTTGGAAGCCTATTCATACCAAAGTGTAGACAGGGCCATTGGGTAATCAGATTTTTGTTTCTTTTTTGTCCTGAAAATTGAAAGTATTGCAGGGCTCACTTAGGGAACCACGATGTTACAAGTGTAAAACTTCCCCACTAGGGAGTCTATCTAAACCCTGTCCCTCTTTGTCCTGTTTGAATCCCTCTCATCCACTCTTGCTTTCCTCTACAGTGTTCTAAGTTGGCTGAAGTACTTCATTGTGTCTTGAATTTGCATTTTCTTGTGGAGGAGACACATTCTTAGAGGACGGATGTTCAGTCTGGTTGTTCAAATCTCTGGCATTGTCAGACTTCTCAGATTCCACATGGGAAAATAAAAGTTTGTTAGATCATTCTTCTCCTGTGCACATACAATCACTCTCATCTTTTAACTGACTCAAGAGATGCAAACTATGATTTGAAAAAGTCTGCTAGACCTCACTTGAAATATATTTGTAGGAGAAGGCAATGGCACCCTACTCCAGTTCTCTTGCCTGGAAAATCCTATGGGCGGAGGAGCCTAGTAGGCTGCAGTCCATGGGGTCACTAAGAGTCAGGCACGACTGAGCGACTTCACTTTCACTTTTCACTTTCATGCACTGGAGAAGGAAATGGCAACCCGCTCCAGTGTTTTTGCCTGGAGAATCCCAGGGACGGGGGAGCCTGGTGGGCTGCCGTCTATGGGGTTGCACAGAGTCAGACACGACTGAAGCGACTTAGCAGCAGCAGCAACAAATATGAATCAGTTTCATTGAACCAACCTTTGGACGGTATGAAAACACGTTAGATATCTCATTAAAAAGGTGAAATTTCAGCTTCAGAAACAATTTGGGGGCTAGAACAAGTATAGTACAGCTCTGTTCTATAGAACACAATCAATGACTGTCTCAGAAATAACTTTTATGGACTGCTTAGTATGTGCTGAGCACACTGCTTTACCCACTAATTTAATCCATGTAAGAAAATAATAGTAACAACAGCAAAAGAATATTTAGGTTAAAATTTGGGCTTTCTTGGTGGTTCAGTGATAAAGAACTCACCTGCCAATGTAGGAGACACGGGGTTCAATCCCTGATCTGGAATGACCCCACATGCCATGGAACAACTAGGTCCCGGAATCATAACTGTTGAGCCTGTGCTCTAGAGCCTGGGAGCTGCAACCACTGAAACCCACAGGCCCTAGAGCCTGTGTTCCACAACAAGAGAGGCTACCACAGTGAGAAGCCCTCACACTGCAACTGGAAAGTAAGTAGTCCCCACTAGTCGCAAATCGAGAAAAGTCTGTGCAGCAGCATAGACCCAGTACAGTCAAAAATGAAAGAAAGAAAAAAGTTGTTCAAATTTATAAAGTTAATATATGGCAGAACAAGAATTAAAACCCATATCTTGCCAGTGTCAGATCACCTAATTAAATACCTATCCTTTTAATGTCCTCTCCTAACTTCATCTACAGTGAGAATTTTCTCTCCATGCTCAGGCTAAATATGTTTTTCTTGGAACTCATATTTGGTCCTCAAGTTCTTAAAAGTGAGCACATGATATTTTAACAAATAAACTGAAAACTTCTTTTGGCCAAAAAAAAAAAAAAAGAAAGAAAGAAATATATTTGTAGGTTAACAAAACTCAGTTGAAAAGAAAAGAAAACTTTTGAAAAGGACGTGTTGATGATATCTGGGGAAAAAAAAATTGTCCTAACATAGGATGAAAGAAAGATAACCATGAATCTTTTTGTTAATTAATTAATTTACTTTTACCATTAATCTTCTAATACTGTACAAAGATTAGGCTCTTTATTTTTTATTTATCCTTTATTGAATTACAGTGTACAGTGTTTTTTGGGCAGGCTGCTTATATTGCTACATAATTTCTTAGTGAAAGATATTTTTGAAGGAAAAATTGTTAAAATGTGATTTTGAATAATGGCCTTGACTTTCAGGTTACCAGATAAGAAGGAGCAGGAAACTCAAGGAAATTTGCTTTCAAGAGTCTAAACATTTGTTTATGTATGTAGATGTTTACAAATTATGTATTTTTTAAGTTGCTCATCATATTGATTTTCTGAACAAATTAAATTGATTTGATAATTTTATTTGACAAATGGAATTACCTTTTGCTGATTTTATCACCATGTTTAAAAGTATGTAATCACAGTATTGTAGTCTAATGAGACTTAAGATTTAGTTTCTAACGATTTCAGATTTATAAATTATATACATTGAATTTATGGGTCAGCTAAGTCATTATTATTTCCACAAATTATTCTATTTCCTCAGTTCAGTGTCTGAACATGAAGCACCCTTCATTCTGTCCCAGCCCCTCTATCTTTCCTGAACGTTCACTCAGCTTCCCAATACCAACTGTTCTCTCTCACTGGAATACTCTGCCCAACACTCAATATATAGTAAGTTTTTCTCAAGGTATCTTTTCTTGAGCCTTGAGACTAGCTCAAGTCCACTACTTGTATTTTTTCATAATCACCAAAACTCGACCTTCTAATATTTACAGTAATTTAGATTATGTAATAATTGGTAAGACTGTGTGCTGATTCAACTCTCTTTTTGTTTTTTAAACCAAAGCTAGGATGCCACCAACTATAAAACAGACCATTCTTTTACAATGCACACATGCTCAGTCGAATCTGACTCTTTGTGACCCCACAGACTGTCTATGGAATTTCCCAGGCAAGAATACTGCAGTGGGTTGCCAGGCCCTTCTCCAGGGAATCTTCCCAACCCAAGCATCAACCCTGAGTCCTGTGGCTCCTGCACTGGCAGGAGAATTCTTTACAGTAAGCCACCCAGGTTACGCTTTTAAATGCTCAAATGAATCCCTGCCTTTTCCTTCTCAAATTACAGCACCTGCAACTACTAACATTTATAATTTTTATTCACCTTACGAAGAAGAAAATATTTTGAATTGCTGACCCTGGTTTTCCATATTGCCTATGACCCTCTCCAGCAGACCCAGAAACTGCCTTAGTCCGAGTCAGGGAGATGGTGTTTTGTTTTGAATTGCAGTTAAAAATATGTATCACATAACATTATTTTGCTATTTATAAGTGGCATTAAATACATTTACATTCTTCTTGTGTTAAAACTATTAAATCAGTCTTTAAAACAGCCCTAGTAGGAATTCCCTGGTGGTTCAGTGGTTAGGTTTCAACATTTTCCCCACCAGGGCCCAGGTTCAATCCCTGGTCGGGGAATTAAGATCACACAAGCTGTGTGGCTCACATAAAAATAAAAAATAAAACACCCTGGTATCACAACTCAGAGTGACAGTTGGCACAAAGAGAGCACCCATCTTCATTTAGTGGTGCCATTTGTGGGGTTCAGTCATGTGTATCCATCTTCCTTTTCAGTGGGGAGGAGGGAGTGTGTGACATTCAGAAGCAGCTAGATGGTAGTGTAAACTCAAAACGACCTGCATATCAAGTCGGCCATACACAGTCAGAAATCTTTCAGAGTCCATCCCTTAGAGTCTGGCCTTAGAGTCAGCCGTCCCTTGTGGTGGAGCCCCGGCGTCTATAACTAATCTGCGTGGTTTTCTAACCTTCACTTTCCTCTTTTTGCTTGATGGCCCAGTGACTGAGATTCCATGCTCCCAATGCAGGAACCCCAGGTTCCAGGTTCAATCCCTTGTCAGGGAACAGATCCCACATGCCGCAAGTAAGACCTGACGCGGCCAAGTAAATAAATAAAAAGAAATACGTAAAAAAAAAAAAAACGGGAGAGAAGTCGTCTATTTTAAAAGAGTGAATTCTGATGCTTACAGACAACTCACTGGTGTGGAATTACTGGTAGAAGAGTGGCAAAGGAGAAGGCTCTGAGTTTCTCTCTGGTTCTTGTTTGTGGGGAGGGGGTTAGGCAAGAACATGCGGTGGCAGAGGAGGGGGCATTCTGGACTCTATTCTCAATTTTACTGTGAACCTAAACTCTTTAAAACATGCAATACAGAGTCGACCTTTTGTGAACACTTCTTTCAACACACATGCTTTCAGTATCTTCACCTAGAATCCCCATATCGCTCCCAACACCGCTCTCTCTTGCCATTGGCACCAGTGACGTATTTGGTGAGCATCACAATGCTCGTTCGCCATCTGCCACGGCACCGGGCTTCCTGACAGCTGCAGGGAAGGAAAAGTTCTCTCCCCTCTTAGTGTCTATGGCTGGGCCCAAAGTTGAAACTGACAAAAGGCAGGTTAACAGGAGCAGGGCATACACACTGTATCGAGTGTTTATGTGTCCACGGGAGCATTCATGACAGAACGGGCCCATTCTGGACGGGCCACAGCCTGCGCCGCGTCTGAATGGACGCCACCACTCTGCACCTAGTGACTGTTCTAGACCCTGGAAGCGTTCCCTCATCCTGTATTTCCACATGATATAGACAACCCAGTGCCCAGTCCCGTCCATTCTTCCTTCCATCTGTCTCTCCAAACACTTCTAGTTCCTCAACAACCCCCTTGTGTTGCTGCTCAGTCACTAAGTTGTGTCCGGCTTTTGGCTGACAATATTGAGTGCAGCACTTAATACAGCAGCAGCTTTTAGGATTTTCAACAGCTCACCTGGAATTCCGCCACCTCCATTAGCTTTGTTTCTAGTAATGCTTCCTAAGGCTCACTTGACTTCACAGCTACCCCTGCCACCAACTAATTTATTTAACCACTCATTCCTTGAAGGAATCCATGTTTGTTTCCAGTTTGCGCTCTGATGAACAAGAGGTGCTAAGGCCATGCAAGTTCAAGATTTTGGGAGACTATAAATGTTATTTGTCGAGGAGGGATTGGAGGGGGCTCCTCCAGACCACCCTCTTGTTTGATGCCTCACTCCTTAGAAGAACTCACATGATCCCACAAAGCTGACTTCTTTCCTGCAGGCGAAACTGCTACCCCATGGCCCATGGCCCAAGGCCCTGCAAGTTATTAGCCTCAACTATACAAGAACCCTCATCAGGTATTCCAAGAGCTTCCTGGGAGCCAGGCAAGGCCAGACTTTTCTTTGGAATGTGCCCAGGTTTTGAACATTGTAGACCTGCTGAATCAATCATTTACTACACGGTCTGTTTTAATTTTTCTGGGGTTGAGTTTCTGGACTGTATGGTACTTGGAAAGTTTTTTGTTGTTTCTGTTTGTAAACCAACACTGTTTTCCACAGTGGCTGTACCACTTTACCTCACCATTAGGATGAATGGGTGGATTTTCCCTTGACCTCCTCAGCATTTTGCTGCTGTTCTGTATTTTCTTTGAGGCGTTCTGAGGGATCTGCCTAGATATATCCCTATGGTTTTCATTTGCATCCCCAAGAAATGCCTCATATCTTTTCATATGCTTATTTGCCATTTAATGGTATCTCCTTCTCTTGGGTAAAATATATTACGTGTATTTTGTCTACTCTGTATTTGGATTTTTTTAAAGATAATACCATGATGTTTTGAGAATTTTTCATATTTGTATCTGACGTGTGGTTTGCACATATTTTCTCTCCTGGCCTCTGTCCTTGGTCCTTTCATCCTCTTCACAAGGTGCTTCAAAGTGTAGGTTTTTGATTTTGACAACCTTCAATGTCTCCATCTCTTTGTATGGATCACACTTCTGGTGTCAAACTTTAAAATCACTGTACCTGACCCTGGGCTTCTCTGGGGGCTCAGTGGTGAAGAATCTGCCTGTCATGCAGGAGTCACAGGAGACCCGGGTTCGATCCCGGGGTCAGGGAGATCCCCTCAAGGAGGAAATGGCAACCCACTCCAGTACTCTTGCCTGGAGAATCCTATGGACAGGGGAGCCTGGCGGGCTACAGTCTATAGGGTTGCAAAGAGTCGGGCATGAATGCGGTGACAGCACGCGTGCACAGCTGACCCTGGATCCCCAGTTTTTCTCGTGGGATTTTTTTTCCCTCTAAAGTGGAAAACTACAACTAGAGCTACAACTAGAGAAGCCTTGTGTGCAGCAAGGAAAACCAGCACAACCGAAAAACAGAAAACCTCTGCTCAAAATGGTAGAATTCAAACATTCATCCAGGAAATCCCTGGTTGGTTAGGATGCGGTGCTTTTACTGCTGAAGACATGGATTCAATTCCTGGTTGGGAAACTAAGATCCTGCAAGCCACAAGGCTCTGCAAAAGCAAACAAACCTCACCTTCCCACAAATGAAACCACTAATTCATTGTTTTCTGTGCATCCTTATATGCTTTTTTAAAAATAAGGATCTATTTATTTATTTTTATTTTACTCTTTGGCTGTGACGGATCTTAGTTACCCTTCATGCTAGAGTGCGGGCTTCTCAGTGCTGTGGCTTCTCTTGTTGCAGGGCATGAGCTCCAGCCAAGGGGGCTTCCGTAGTTGCAGCACATCTGGTCAGTAGTTGGTGCCTCATTGTGCTTGGTTGCCCTGTGGTGTCTTCCTGGACCAGGAGTCCAAGCCCTGTTCTCTGCATTGGCAGGCAGACTCTGTCACTAGACCACCAGGGAAGCCCCCTTGGAAGCTTTTAGCTGTACACTGCCTGCTGCAGAGTTTATTTAAGCCCTTCGGGGAGCCTGGGAACTCTCTGGTCCCACTCTGGGCAGCCCGCCTGAGGGTCCAGGGCTCAGAGGTGGGCCCGGAGGAGGCCAGGGATCCCCATTGCCCGCGGTGCGCCCCACTGCCCCGGGATCTGGGTCTGTCCCATTGACGTTCCTGCCGGTTGTCGGGCGCCACCTGACAGCCTCTTACATCGTCCCTTCCCTCTACAGCAGCGGTCCCCAACCTTCGTGGCACCAGGGACCGGTTCTATGGAAGAGAATTTTCCCACGGAAAAGGTGGGGATGGGGGTGGTTCAGGTGGTGAGGCAGGAGGTAGGTGGGTCCCAGGTAAGCATTAGAGATTCACTCCCTGTGGACTGAAACTCCAAGCTGAGAATAGCAGGACGATTTAGGGAGGAGGCTGGGCCCTGCCCAGACCACACATTTCTCAGGAGACCTGTCTGACCACATGTGCACAGAAAGTCTCCTTGGAAGTCAAAGGGGAGTGACGCGGACTAATGCCAGGCTACCCACCGGCCTCTTCGCTGGAACCCATCTTGGCTAAGATGAGGGCGCACATCCAGGAGAATCCTGAGATGCACCAAATACGGCCTGTGACCCAGGCAAATCGAAATGACCCGCCGAAGGAAACCCGGAAGAAATGCCCCAATTAAGGCCGTCAAGCTGCTACGAGGGTTCGACTCAGCGACTGCGTTTCCCTCAGGCGGCCGGAGTGTTTATCCACGCGCCCTGGACTCTCTCCTTAGTAAATACTCACTGCTTGCTGTCTTTGCGGGCTTTCTCCTCTGCAGAGCGGAAGGGTTGGGACCCCTGTCTCCGACCACTGGTCTAGGTGGTACCCGGGGCTTTCACCGCGGCGGCCGCCCCGTCTCTGGCTGGGAAGCGAAGCCCGGGAGGACGCGGGGCCGGCGGAATCGGTTGCTTGTTGCCGGGCGGTGGGCCGCCTCCTCTCCGGAGGCCGTGCCGGCAGGTTCTCGGGGCGGAGGCCGGGACCGGCCCCTCAGTCCAGGCCTGGGTGTGGAGCTGCCCGGCCGATCGACCGGCCTCCACCGGAGCCGCTCCAGACGCCGCAGGGAGCGGGAGAGGGTTTCCCGGGAGCAGAGGTGGGAACCAGGCCAGGCCCGGCTGGGAGGCCAGGGGCGAGGCGGGCTGCAGATTGGCCTGGTCCCGGGCTGCGGACCCCGTCGCCCACAGCCACGGCTCCGGGCGCTGGGCCTCCTGGGCCGCGCATCTCCGGGGAGGCAGGGACCCCGCCGGAGCCCGGGGGGCTGTTTGGTTCGCTCCTGAGACGGTGCTGCCTACGGGGTTTCAAACCTTGTGACCGCTCAGAGCTGGGCCTCTTTGCATGTTTTGGCATCCGCTGCGGATGTGCCAGTGAGGGGGTCCTCCGCCCACAAGATTTGTCTTGATAGTTGGCGAGGGGACTTCCGGTGCATTGATGAGGAAAGCAACTCACTGCGTGGGCACTAGGGCGTGCCCCGCTCCCTGGCGGTGTGTCCCCACCGACCTTGAAGGGGCTGGGTCTTATCTGTGGCCTGGCGACCCCTCTGCACTGCCCTGAGCCTTGCCCCCCAAGTACTGAAAGTGTACTCTGGCCTCAGACATGCTACAGTGGTGTTTCCTCTCATCCCCTAAATCTCACGCCTGCCCTTTCGTCGCATCTAGACTGGAGTATGCTCTTACCCGTTTTTAGTTTATATAACTTATAACCCAACCCCCTGCACTATTTATTACACTAAACTACCCTTTCTCCTTGGAAATTTTCACCCTATTAATTTCTTTTCTTCATTCTGTCTTCCTGACTCCTCCCCCCCCGCCCCCCACCTCAGGGTTTGCACAGACTTTATTGTGCCAAAGGAGGCCCTACAATGTGTTCCACAGATGTCACTGTGGAGAAAAACCAAGGTCATGATGGCCCAAGAGGCCACGGAAGGATATGATCCAGAGGAGGCCGGCCAGCCAGGAACACAGCAGGCACGGTAAGCAAAGGCCAAGGCGGCCGGGTACACAGTGGCCGGGTCATGGGGCGAGGGAGGCCAGTGCCCCTCCCTCCCGCTTCTTGTAGCTCTCCAGGTGTAAAGGGACCCAGCCTCGTGGCAGGAGGAAGCACAGGAAGCCAAGTGAGCCCAGTGAGGACACCCCATGGGCTGGAGCTGCTCCCTGGAAGCATGGAATGGACATGGGGACGCAGCGCTGGGAGCTGCCCGCCTGGCCTCCCAAGCCTCCCAGTAGCAGCTGGGACACAGTCGCACGGAGCGGACTGCAGGACGCAGGCAGCTGGAGCCCAGGGTTGTGAGGTCAGGGTCCTCCCTCACCTATTAACCACAAAGGCCTCCTTGCTTTTTGTCTCCTGCGCACCACACGCTTGGACTAATGTGTGGCACACGGTGGTGACTGTAGCGTGTGCTGAGTCACTTCAGTCGTGTCTGATTCTTTGCAAATTCATGGATTGTGTAGCACACCAGTCTCCTCTGTCCATGGGATTCTCCGGCAGAGAATACTGCAGTGGGTTGCCTTGCCCTCCTAGAGGGGATCTTCGTGACCCAGGGATCGAACCTGCATCTCTTACGTCTGCTTTGCTGTCAGGTGGGTGCTTTACTTCTAGGGCCAGCTGGGAAGCCCGGTGATTCTAATAGATGTGTCCAAAAGCACCAAATGCATTCTCTCTCTAAAGTTCAAACTGCTGTTTTAGCTGGTTTTAAGTTGGATTTTTTTTTTTCCTGTTGTGCAAGTTGATAAGTTTTGAGAGGGGACTTCCCGGTGGTCCACTGGCTAAGACTCCATGCTCCCAATGCAGAGGGCCAGGGTTTCATATCTGGTCAGGGAACTAAGATCCCACAGGCTGCAACTAAAGATCCTGCAAGCCACAGCCTGAAGATTCCCCCTGTGCTGCAATTGACACCTGGGGCAGCTCAAGAAAGTCAAGTCCCCAGGCCACTTAAAAGCCTAGGTGTTTTCTTCCCGAATCCCCTTCCTCCCCATTTAAGTGCTTTGCTGGAGTTAAGCTGTCTTATTTCTGCATCCTTCCCAAATTGTTGTGATGTGCAAGGGATTATTTCTTAATTTCGTTTTCAAAATTCCAACTTTCCCAAACAAGTGACTTACTTCAGTAGAGTCCATAAGCAGTTTTTCCATTCTTAGGCGGGATTCTCATTATAAGGAAGTCCACCTTACTGCTACAGTGACCTTAAAAGTCTTGCCAAAATCAGCACTCAACTCTCTTTCCCTTGGCGTTTCACTTAGTATGTCTGGCAAAAAATGACAAGTTTTGACTTTTTCTTGTGATAATGTGCAGGGACGTCATCCAAGTCTTAATTCACATTGTAATTACAGTGATTATTGACAGCGAAGTAACTTGTAGGTACTTTTTAATACCACACAAAAATGATACCAGGTTTTCTCTCTCTCTACTCCTTTGAAGAGCTAGTAATATTGAATTGGCACAAAAATTTGTTTAGGTTTTGCTATGACGATGCTATGCAGAAACCTGAATGAACTTTTTGGACAACTATGTGCTGTAGGTCCCAGCCACTGGTAGCAGTGATGGGTGCTCTCAGCTGGGATGCCCCAGGCACTCACTCAAAGACCTTGTAACTTCAGAGTCCTACTGCCATTCCCCCTGCACCAGGGCCGACATTGGTGCGGTACCTGTGGTTCTTATAACTGTAGGAAGAACGTCAACAAAATCTGATTGGAAACTTGAGGAACAAGACATTACTGAGAGACTGTGGAGGGTGTTCTGGGGGCCTGCCACAGTGAGGTGGCGAAGGGAAAGGAAGGGAACAGACTTGAAGCTCTGTCTTTATTAGTTTCCAAGGGTGGTGTCTCTAGGGTTTCATGGTTTTCGCTTGTCCTGAGTAGGTTTACAGAACTCAAGGGTGTATTAGGGTGCAGGAAATGGGAAGGGAGGGTTTCTTACACTGGGGCACACACAAACGCGTGAGTGCTTTCCCATGCTATGCCGAGTGGGGGATAGGAAAACGGATCAATCAGCAGCAACTTCCGGCGTGGGTGCAGTCAGCATGTTTAAACAGCTTCAGAGAGACTGAATGAACCACATCTAGAATGTGGTAAATTCTACTGGAATGATGGAGGAAACTTATGAAACAGAGAAGCTTTTATTTAAAGATGTATTTTGCAAGCAGCCTGGGATACCTCAGCACTGTATTTTGTGTGAAAGTTACTTGGAGCAATGAAGATTCTTTATCTTAGAGTGGTCCTGAGATGTTAGGTGTTACAATCCACTATTATAGTGGGCCTAGTGGAGCTAGGTGAAAGCTTCAGAAAGCTGAAGCTCCCGTCACCCATCCAAAAATGTAACAGCCAAAACTGGGAACAGAGATACATTCTTGAGGTTACTCCTTTCTGCCCGTGGACGCCGCCGAGAGAGCATCGTTGAAGTCTTCCCCGCCTCCACTGCCGTCATGTCTAAATCAGAGTCTCCCAAAGAGCCCGAACAGCTGCGGAAGCTCTTCATCGGAGGATTGAGCTTTGAAACAACCGATGAGAGTCTGAGGAGCCATTTTGAGCAATGGGGAACGCTCACAGACTGTGCGGTAATGAGGGATCCAAACACCAAGCGCTCCAGAGGCTTCGGGTTTGTCACATATGCCACGGTGGAGGAGGTGGATGCGGCCATGCATGCGAGGCCACACAAGGTGGACGGAAGAGTTGTGGAACCAAAGAGGGCCGTCTCAAGAGAAGATTCTCAAAGACCTGGTGCCCACTTAACTGTGAAAAAGATTTTTGTTGGTGGCATTAAAGAAGACACTGAAGAACATCACCTGAGAGATTATTTTGAACAGTATGGGAAAAGTAATTGAAATCATGACTGACCGAGGCAGTGGCAAAAAGAGAGGCTTTGCTTTTGTAACCTTTGATGACCATGACTCCGTAGACAAGATTGTCATTCAGAAATACCACACTGTGAATGGCCACAACTGTGAAGTGAGAAAAGCCCTGTCTAAGCAAGAGATGGCTAGTGCTTCATCCAGCCAGAGAGGTCGAAGTGGTTCTGGAAACTTTGGTGGCGGTCGTGGAGGTGGTTTTGGTGGGAATGACAACTTTGGTCGTGGAGGAAACTTCACTGGTCGAGGTGGCTTTGGTGGCAGCCGTGGTGGTGGCGGATATGGTGGCAGTGGGGATGGATATAATGGATTTGGTAATGACGGAAGCAATTTTGGAGGTGGCGGAAGCTACAATGATTTTGGCAATTACAACAATCAGTCTTCAAATTTCGGACCCATGAAAGGAGGAAGCTTTGGAGGAAGAAGTGCTGGCCCCTGTGGTGTTGGAGGCCAATACTTTGCCAAACCACGAAACCAAGGTGGCTGTGGTGGCTGCAGCAGCAGCAGGAGCTATAGCAGTGGCAGAAGGTTGTAATCACTGCCAGGAAAAAAGCTTAGCAGGAGAGGAGAGCCAGGGAAGTGACAGGGAAGCTACAGGTTACAACAGATTTGTGAGCTCAGCCAAGCACAGTGGTGGCAGGGCCTAGCTGCTACAAAGAAGACATGTTTTAGACAATACTCATGTGTATGGGCAAAAAACTCGAGGACTGTAGTTGTGACTAATTGTATAACAGGTTATTTTAGTTTCTGTTCTGTGGAAAGTGTAAAGCATTCCAACAAAGGGTTTTAATGTAGATTTTTTTTTTTTTGCACCCATGCTGTTGATTGCTAAATGTAATAGTCTGATCATGACACTGAATAAATGTCTTTTTTTTTTTTTTTTAATGTGCTGTGTAAAGTTAGTCTACTCTGAAGCCATTTTGGTAAACTACCCCAACAGTGTGAAGTTAGAATTCCTTCAGGGTGATGCCAGGTTCATTTGAAATTTATTTACAACCTGCTTGGTGGAGAAGCTATTGTCTTCAGAACCTTGGTGTAGTTGAACTGACAGTTACTGTGTTGTGACCTGGAGTTCACCATTAAAAGGGTCACCCATGCAAAGTCATGGAGTTTTTTTTTTATTTTTTTTTTGGTTATTAATGATTGTTGGCACATCCTATGCAATATATCTAAATTGAATTATGGTACCAGATAAAGTTATAGATGGGAATGAAGCTTGTGTATCATCCATTATCATCTGTAATCAATAAAAGATTTAATACCCTCTTGAAAAAAAAAAAAAAAAACTGGGAACAAGCCAATGTCCAATTAGGTGGGTAAACAAACTGGGGTACATCTATAGAGGAATACTCAGCTGTGAAATGGTTACTTACATAAGCAACACTGTGAATTGCATGGGGAAGAAAACACAATATCATTTTAAAAGTAAACAGTTTAATGATTCCAACAATATAAAATTTAAAAACAAGCTAATTTACTGTCAAAGAGTAAAATCAATAGCGGCTATAAGGGCAGAAGGGAGAGTTTTAAAAGGGTACAAGTGAGTATCCTGGTAGCTTAGAGGCTAGAATCCTGGGCTTCACTGCCACAGCCCCAGATCAACCTCTGGTTCAGTTGAGATATCCCAGAAGCTATGCAGTGTGGCAAAAAAAAAAAAAAAAAAAAAAAAAAAGAAAGGGAACAAGTAAACTATTTGTTGTAGGTATGTTTTTTAATAGTTTTATGGGTGTACAAGTAAACAGCATCATATTGTACAATTTTAATCAATTATATTTCAATAAAACTTTGTAGAAATTTGTTTTACATAGAAATTTTCCTAGTTTTTTTCAATAACCAGAGCTTCAGAAACCTGTCTTTCCCTGGCAGGCCCACCATCAGGGAAAAAATATACTGGTAAAGACTGTTTTTGAGTCAGCAGGAAACTGGTCACAAAAGCTATATCCCTGGGCTCCAGCATCTCGCTTCATCCCCGTCTGTCATTGTCCGTGCAGCATGATGTTTAGGGTGAAAAGTCCAGAGGTTAAGAGAATAAGCAAAGCTTTATTCGCTCTGACAATGACCTCAGCTAAAGGAAGAACACGTAACGGGAGTGCACACGCGCACTGAACGCTTCACAGTCGCTGGGACATCTGTGGAGGTGCCTTCACACAGGCACTTCCTCTCACTGCCACAGCCTCCTCCAGTGCATGTAACCACAGCCAGCATGTCTGTGTGAAGTTTCTGGCTTCACCCTTGAAATTGTTCAGTAACACCACAAAACCCAGCTTGAGACCTAAAGGCACATGATTTCTGCAGTACCTGGAGCTTCTCCACAACAGTGCTCAGGATTATGTGTAATACTGGGCAAAAGGGAACTGATTTCTATGCTTCTCACAGAAGCACCAGAGGTGCTTCTTACAGGTGACCTCTGGGTCCACCAAATTCCTTGCATCCAGGCCATAAATTAGGCCATAAATTAGGCCCCTTTACTAAAGCCTTCTTTCCTAGGAGACTTTTGGAGCTATGCAAGCCAGACCTCTAGTGGAAGGTGGTAAGCCTACTGCTGCCAATGTTACCCACACTTTACTAAAATTGGATTGAGCCCTAATTTGTCAGAGGGGAAGGAATATGAGGTACCCTGAAAATTATTCATACTGTTCTGTAAAGAATGGGACAGAGATGAGACATCTCCCTCCCCTGATCAAACTGCCAGGACTGATACAAAGTGTTGGAACCTGGAAACTACTGGCTGGTAGGGGTGAGGCTTCTGCCACAGAAACCAGAAGGGATGTAACTGATGAAACAGAGCCAGCAGTGAAATATGCAGAAAGGCTCCTAAAAGCTTCCCACCAACCTACAAACTCAAAGGGAATGTTTCTGCTGTGTATGTTCAGCTGTATAATGCTCAACTTCTAGGAGATGGCCCCTTCACAAAGAAACCCATGTTCCCTGTTGGGCTTAGACCTTTAAGATGGTTTCCCCAAATCTGCTGCATAATTTTCTAGTTGAATATAGACATTGGCTGTGACTGGTGTTCTCACAGTCATTGCATTCGTGAGGTTATCTGGTGTGCAGTTTTCTGTGCTGAATGATGTGGGAGCTTTGACTGAAGGATTTCCCACATTCCCCACATTCATAAGGCTTTTCTCCCGTGTGAACTCTCCGGTGCTGAATGAGATTGGACTTTTGGCTGAAGGATTTCTCACACTCATCACACTTGTACGGTCTGGCTCCAGTGTGAATTCTCTGGTGTTGATTGAGGGTGGAGCTGTGGCTAAAGGATTTCCCACATTCCCCACACTCATAAGGCCTCTCTCCAGTGTGAATGCGCAGGTGCTGCACAAGTTTGCATTTGTAGCTGAAGGATTTTCCACATTCAGTGCATTTATAAGGCCTTGCCCCACTGTGGATCTTCTGGTGTTGAATGAGATTGGAGCTTTGGCTAAAGGAATTCCCGCACTCACCACACTTATAAGGCCTGGCTCCAGTGTGAACTCTCTGGTGTTTAATGAGAGTAGAGCTGTAGCTGAAGGATTTCCCACACTCGCCACACTCATAAGGCCTCACTTTACTGTGAATCTGTAGGTGCTGCACAAGTCTTAATTTGTAGCTAAAGGCTTTCCCACATTCATTGCACTTATAAGGCCGTGCTGCAGTGTGACTTCTGTGGTGCTGAATGAGTCTGTAGCTTTGGCTAAAGGACTTCCCACATTCGCTGCACTCGTAAGGCCTTGCTCCTGTGTTATCAGGTCTCTGGCAATTGATAAGGAGGGAACTTTGGTTAAAAGGTTTCTCACAGTCATCACAGTCCTGGTAGTTTTTTCTAGTGAGAATCTGCTGATCCTGAAAAAGTGTGTATTCACAGCTAAACAGTTTCTCATACTCACTGCACTTGTACTGACTTTTTCCATCAAGAAAGGGTTCTGCACACTGAAAGCTGCTCTGTGGCTTTGTCCCTTTGAGTGTGGCCTGATGCTGGAGGAGGTTCAGCATAGCCAGGAAATCCTTGCCCACTTCCTCACAAGTGAAGGGCTTTGCTGATACGTGAAATCTGTAACTTCTCACATGTGCCTTGTCTGTGTCCCTTCTGGATGGCTTCTCGTTGCTGGGCTCTGGGTGGAGGCCAGGGCTAAACCTTGGTTGCTTCTCACACTCCTCACAGGGCTGTGAGTTTTGCTCAAGATGCAGGCCTTGGTGCTCAGGCAGCTGGAGACCGTCTCTCCTGGCCCTGACACACCCCTCACAGGGCTGTGTCTTCTCAATGGATGGGTATGGAACTACAGTCTTGCCCCGTGATGTTTGTTCTACAGGAACACTCTCCACAGAAAATGCCACTGCCTCCTCCATTCCATACCAACAACCTGAAAGCACAGACGTGCGGGTGAGATGCCTGTCATCTGTGGTGGAGGGGGCAGCCTCTACCCAATTCTGTGTAAGACTCAGCACAGCCCATTGGACTGCTCTCAATATGAGGTTGATGTGCAGTATTGGGGCTCTGAAAGTCTTATGAATTAGGAACGCCTCATAAGATAAAGAATGTAAAGAGGAGGGGTGCAGAAAAGAAAGAAACATCTGGTTCAAGTTCTCTGCCAACACCCTTCATGAGAGCCTTGGCTGAGTGACATTTCAGTGCTACGCGTGAGTTTCACGAACAGCAGCGTGGGACAGTGGCTGGACTTTTTGGCAGCACAGTTAGAGGTGGCAGGCTCACGAAGAGGTAGCTTAGCCCAGCCCTGCTGACCTTAGTAGCTACGAGCCAGGCAACTGGGGAGAGGAGGCAGAAGCTGTGTCTGAAGTGAGCGGAGTTGAGTACAAGGTGCTGGGGTGGGTGTGAGGCCTTACCCAGTGAGGTCACGAGCGCAAAGTTCTCCAGCATCACATCGTGGTACAGGCATCTCTGATTCTCATCCAGGAGACCCCACTCCTCCCAGGAGAAGTACACAACCACATCTTCAAAGGTCACACTTCCCTGCCATGATGGGGGAAAGATGAAATCACAAACTCTCCCAAAGACCACAACCCATCACTGACACATATACCCATGCCCACCCTCTCTCTAATTCAGGGGAGATGAAACCAGACCACTGTCTGCAAATGGCCCCACTGATCACTGGGGCCAGAAGTCATCAAGAGGAGGCACATAGACAAAAAGATATGGTACAGCTATCAGGCAATGTCCCTAACTTGTGGACAAATCATGTATGTCTCACAATGGGGGCCTGAGACTTACTCCTTTTGCAAATGCACAGCCTTCTTAATACAGTACATCCCTCCCATCTCTAGACACCACAGCCACATGTCCTAGGCCACCATCTGACCACCCTATAGCTTAAGTGCCTCTGTGGTGTCCCTATAAATTATGGTAGTTCAATCATCTCCTACTTTACCCCAGTGGGGAGGATGGGATCATGTCCTATGGTTATAGAGATGACCAAACACCGGAGACCTGAGACCTAAAGTTGGTCAGATGAGATCATCAGCAATTTATTAATCATCTACTCAGTCTGGGAGTGGAGGAAACCACACACTCATAGAGCCAGAGTGGAGCTACGTGAGTGAAAAGAGTGAAGAATGATCCTCCACGGGCAGGCAGGGAGCTGAAGCCACCTGAGGAGGGATGAGCAGAAAGTCCACTTAATCCCTGTGAGAAAGAAGACTGTTGGGTTAGGAGACCTTATGTGTAGGAGCAGAATGAGAAGAACCCGCACTCAGGCCATCTGAAGTCCTCATGGTTTCACAACACAGCACTTAAACACTGGTTTTAATCTTTAATTTTAGGCTTATACCACAACCAGGCAAAAAACATCCGGAGTATGCTTTGCCAATTCAAACAGGATTCAAACACTCCCAGGGACTTCTCCAGACTTCCTGAGCTGCAGCAGCGCCCCAGGTCTTTCTCTGGAGGCCTCATTACTTTGGGGCAGGTCCTTGCCTCAGACTCTGCATTCAGAACAGGTCTGCTCTCAGACACACGTGGCCCTCTCCACTTCTGGGCTGCACTCTCAGCCATCACAACCTTCTTCTGTTCACCCAAGCCATATTCAAAGCTCAGCCCCATGTAGTGGACCACCCCAGGCATTATGACTCTCACAAATGACCACATTTGCCCAGGACCTGGTGCCACTAATATCAGTCTCTCTTCAGGTCCCAGGAATCACTGTATCCAGTCCTCAGATGTAAAAGGCAAGTGGGCCAATAGATATCATCTAAGTACAAGGCCCTGCTGGGGGTGCCTAACCCCTGCCAGCCAGGCCCCATCCCAGGGGAACCCAGAGGGTACCTCCCAGATACAATCACATGGGCTCAACCTGTACTTGTCAGTCCACCGCTGAGGATGTGGAGTCATCAGCTCCCACTACCTCTCCACGTGCACACCTCTCATCTGCAGGCACAGGTGTTGCAACTGTCTCTCTGACTCATCACACAGCTTAAGAGGCCTTGATAAAGAGAGCCCCCTACTGCTATAGCCCTAAGACCCAACCACCTGAAAGTGAAGTCACTCAGTCGTGTTTGTCTCTTTGTGACCCCACAGACTGTAGCCTACCAGGCTTCTCTGTCCATGGGATTTTCCAGACAAGAGTACTGGAGTGAGTTGCCATTTCCTCCTCCAGGGGATCTCCCTGACCCAGGGATCGAACCTGGGTCTCCCTCACTTTAGGCAGATGCTTTTACCGTCTGAGCCAGGCAAGTCCAGCCACCTGAGGCAGCCTAAAGTCCAGCCCCCTTGTCTGCCTCTGATCCGTGCTCCAGTCTCAGGCACCCAGAACCATGTGTGGATCTTAAGATATCCCAGAGCCCTGTTCCTGATTTGTTTGCACTTGATGCTCCTTTGGGGATCCCTGGTGGCTCAATGGTAAAGAACCTGCCTGCCAGTGCAGGAGACGTGGGTTTAATCCCTGGTCTGGTAAGATCTCCTGGAGAAGGGAATGACCACCAACTGTAATATTGCCTGGTAAATCCTAAGGACAAAGCAACCTTGT
Organism: Oryx dammah; assembly: GCF_014754425.2. NCBI lineage: Eukaryota > Metazoa > Chordata > Mammalia > Artiodactyla > Bovidae > Oryx > Oryx dammah. The sequence continues at coordinate 619,677 of NW_024070197.1, read as the reverse complement.
GGTCTACAGTGGATGGGGTCGCAATGAGTCAGACACAACCGCGCATGCACGCACTGACATCCCCTACGATCGGAGCCCCTCTCTTTCCTGCTACCCTCATTGGAACGTTTGCAGTCTCAGTCTTTGGCTTATGAAGAATTAAAACTCACTGGTACTTTCCATGTGAGTTCCCATGGTCTTTCCTCTATACCTGAGTCCTAACTTCCTTATTACAAAGACACTAGTAGTTCGTGCTAATAACCTCACTTTAACTTAATTACCTCTTTAAAAATCCTACCTCCAAATACAGTCCCATCCTGAGGTCCTGGGGGTTAACACTTCAACTTAAAAGCTTCAGGGGATGTAATTCTGCCCATTACATGGGCACAAATGTCCCCGTTTACCTCTAAACTCATCTAGCAGTTTGAGTGAAATACATCAGGCTCCATGAAAGGTCACCACAAAGTTCTTGTGAGTCAAGAAAATGTTGAACAAGAGCAGCTCCAGCCTCAGGGTCCCTTTGCCCCAGTTGTTCCTGGGGCTCTGCATTCACCACAGTCCACGCTCCCCTTGGGAGTCTTGGCCACTTGTTAGACTGTCCCCTCCTCCCACAAATGCCGCCTCCTCCAACCGGGTGCCCCAGAAAGAGAAGCAGAATTAGCAGTCCCCCTGTCCTTTCTGACCTGAGAGTAACATCACCAAGGATGAGAGTTCCCTTTCCTAAATGTGACACTGAGTTCCTTCCACCCAGCGGTCACCACCTAGGTGGGTCTAATGCTGAACTGTCTCAGATTTCTACATTTTTATAACCTTCAACTAACTGGATACCTCCATTCTATATTTTCTGAAACACATCAGGCTCTTAAACATGGCCCCAAATGAAACTCCCGCTATCCTAATTGGAAATTGTTCCCACTCCCTCCACTGACTGCTCCAGCCCTGTGAATGGAGACCCCCATGTTCAGCTGTAAAGACAAAAACCTTAGGAGTCATCTGTGAAGAGGGCTTACAAATAAATAGCTGAGAAAAGAAGCAAAAGGCAAAGGAGAAAGGAAAGATTTACCCTACTGAATGCAGAACTCGAGAGAAACAGCAAGGAGAGATAAGAAAACCTTCAAAGAAACAGAGGCAAACAATAGAATGGGGAAGACTAGAGAGATCTCTTCAACAAAATTAGGTATACCAAGGGAACAATTCATGCAAAGATGGGCACAATAAAGGACAGAAAACGGTATGGATCAAACAGAAGCAGAAGAGATTAAGACGTGGCAAGAATACACAGAAGAACTATAGAAGAAAGATCTTACTGACCCAGACAACCACGATGGTGTGATCATTCACCCAGAGCCAGACATCCTGGAATGCGAAGTCAAGTGGACCTTTGAGAGAAGCATCACTACAAACAAAGCTAGCAGGGGTGATGGAATTTCAGCTGGGCTGTTTCAAATCCTAAAAATGATGCTGTGAAAGTGCTGCACTCAATATTCCAGCAAATTTGTTTGGAAAACTCAGCAGTGGCCACAGGACTGGAAAAGGTCAGTTTTCATTCCAATACCAAAGAAAGGTACTGCCAAAGAACATTCGAATACTGTACAGTATGTGAGCTGAGAGCTTCCAGATGTACAAGTTGGATTTAGAAAAGGCAGGGGAACCAGAGATCAAATTGCCAACATCTGTTGGATCATTAAAAAAGCAAGGGAATTAAAAAAAAAATCTACTTCTGCTTCATGGACTACGCTAACGCCTTTGTGTAGATCACAACAAACTGGAAAATTCTTCAAAAGATGGGAATACCATACCCCTTTACCTGCCTCCTGAGAAATCTGTATTCGGGTCAAGAAGCAACAGTTTGAACAGGACATGGAACAACAGACTGGTTCAAAACTGGGAAAGGGGGACTTCCCTGGTAGTCCAGAGGTTAAGAATCTGCCTTGCAATGCAAAGGATGGAGGTTTGACCCCTGGTCAGGGAACTAAGATCCCATATGCCGATATGCCTTGGAGCAACTAAGCCTGAGCCAATTAACTACAACAGCAAAGATCCCACATGTCCAGCTGAATAAAATTTTAAAACAATAACAACAACAAAAAAAAAAACTGGGAAAGGAGTCAAGGCTGTATATTGTCACCCTGCTTATTTAACTTACATGCAGAATACATCATGCAAAGTGCTGGGCGGATGAAGCACAACCTGGAATCAAGCTTGCCAGGAGAAATATCAGTAACCTCAGATATGCAGATGATACCACCCTTATGGCAGAAAGCAAAGAGGAACTGAAGAGCCTCCTGATGAAAGTGAAAGAAGAGAGTGAAAAAAACTCAACATTCAAGAAACAAAGATCATAGCATCTGGTCCCATCACTTTATGGCAAATAGATCGGGAAACAATAGAAACAGAGATTTTGTTTTCTTGGGCTTCAAAATCAATGCAGACAGTGACTGCAGGCATGAAATCAAAAGATGCTTGCTTGCTCCTTGGAGAAAAAGCTATGAAAAACCTAGGCAGTATATGTAAAAAGAGAGACATCACTTTGCAAACAGACAGAGCTAAAGTTATGGTTTTTCCAGTAGTCACTTGAGAATTGGACCATAAAGAAGGCTGAGTGCCAAAGAATTGATGCTTTCAAACTTTGGTGTTGGAGAAGACTCAAGAGTCCCTTGGACTGCAAGGAGATCAAACCAGTCCATCCCTGGTTTGAAGGAACCAGGAAATCAGCCCTGAATATTCAATGGAAGGACTGATGCTGAAGCTGAAGCTCCAACACTTTGGCCTCTTCTGTGAAGAGTCAACTCATTAGAAAAGACCCTGAGGCTGGGAAAGGCAACAGGAAAAGGGGGTGACAGAGATGAGATGGTTGGACAGCATCACCGACTCCATGGACAAAGCTCCAGGAGACAGTGAAGGACAGGGAAACTGTGCTGCAGTCACGGGGCTGCAAAGAGTCGGACATGATTCAGCAAGTGAACAAAGATCCAACAACTTCACCCCCACAGGTGTGTCTTACACACATCCCACCTGAACTAGTGGGGCAGCCTCCTCTCACCCTCCCACCTAAGAAGGAACATGCTGGGCAGGGTACGGTAAGGTCACCTCCATCTTGTGGTCCAAATCTCCCCTTATTCCTGCCACCTCCAAAATCAACACCCACATTCCAGGTCTGAGTCCTACCTCCCTGCTCTGTTCTCATCAGAAGGGGACTGACATTTTCCTGAATACTGCCAGGCTGGCTTCACCTTCAAGCATCTTGGACATACTGGTAGGTGTACCTGTGAACACTTCAGTTTACTGATCTCTGGAATTGGGAGCACTTCTATATAGTAACCTCCAGCCTTGTCCTGATGTTTCTCCAGGGCCCTGACACCGCACAGATAGGGTTGCAATCAGTGAGCCCTGGGAACCCTCCCCTTATTGGGAAGATTCCAAAAGTGCTTCAGCTGTTGTGGGAAAGACAAGGTAGAAGAAGTGGAGGCAGGCAACCAGGGTGGAGCCTAATGGGCTCTGTTCTGCTCACACTGGAGCAGAGAGACCTCTGGCTGCCTAAACCCTGGGAGATTCAGTCCTCAGCCACAGGACTCAATCTCCCTGTGTTTCACTGTTATCAACCCTTTTAAGCTTGTTTTCCATCTAAAGAACCTCCTGGGAAACTTCACATTTCTCCTTCATTGAAATTCTCCAACAGTCCCCAGGGTTTTCAGAATGAAGAAATAACCCCTGAGCCTGCCAATCCAGGTGCCATTTCATTTTAATTCCCTGTTCCCTAAAGAAACAGGTTTCCTGAATGCTCCCAGCTCAGTCCAACCTCCAAGCTGCTATACTTGCGGCTCCTTCTGGCCATCACCCTCTCCCACACGCCAGCACTGTCTGTCAGACACAGGGCCTGACCTATGGCCACCTCAACATCCTGGACCCCAGGGCTGCAGGCATGTGAGCAGCTGCCCCACACCCTGGGCTTTAGTGGCCGGTGGGGGAGGGCCCAGGGGACGAGGGTTACCTGATGCGGGTCCCTCAGTGTCGCCGCCGCCATCGGACTCCGAGGTGGAGCAGCCTAGTGCTTCAGATCTGTCTCTGTGAAGCAAGCACAATGACTTTTCTTGCTCACGTCTCCTTCTCAGTCTGGGTCACCTTGGAACTGACCCAGTGTTCTGGAACCTCTGAGTAGGAAACAGATCGCCACCAGGAGGGTGCTGGAAGTCCTGTCCCAACACGATGGTACACACAGAAATGCCCCTCTCCTGGACCTTCATTGGTTCCACGCTGACGTGCCTTTGTGGGCTCTGGGTCCTCTGGGCACTGTGGTTCTCACAGCAGTGAATAAAACACTGAATTAAATAAATAAAACAGTGAATTAAAACTCCTCTGCCTACATGTATAGACTCTGCCTGTAGTGCAGGAGATATAGAAGATGTGAGCTCAATCCCTGGGTTGAGAAGATCCCTTGGAGAAGGAAATGGCTTTCTTGCCTGGGAAATCCCATGGACAGAGAAGCTTAGTGGGCTACACTCTATGAGGTCACAAACGAGTCAGACACGACTTAGTGACTAAACAACAACAGTATTTTAACTACTTACCGAATACATTTTTTTAAATTATTTTTTTACTTTTGCTTGTGTAGGTCTTTGCTGCTGTGTATGGCCTTCCCTAGTCGCAGAGAGCAGGGACTACTCTGTAGTTGCTCTGCATGGGTTTCTCATTGCAGTGGCTTCTCTTGTTGCTGTGCATGGGCTTAGTGGCTCTAACAGCGTGTGGGATCTTCCTGAAGCAGAGACTGAACTTACATCCCGTGCATTGGCAGGTGGATTCTTACCCACTCTGCCACCAGGAAATTCCTGTCTGCCTTTTTAATAAGTGGTAATGCTGTCTCAGTGATTCAACCTCACTTCAAGAATCAAGAAGAAATATCTCAAAACAGCCAAACCTTACACCTAAAGAGACTAGAGAAAGAACCATCCCCCTCAAGTTAGTAAAAAGAAAAAAATTATAGGGGCTTCCCAGGTGGCTCAGTGGTAAAGAATCTGCCTGCCAATTCAAGAGACACGGGAAGACCCCACATGCTGCAGAGCAACAAAGCCTGTGTCCCACAACTGCTGAGCCTGTGTGCTCAGGAGCCTGCAAGCCACAACTACTGAGCCCACATGCTGCAACTACTGAAGCCTGCATGCCTAGAGCTCACACTCCACAACGGAAGAAACCACAGCAATAAGTCCCCGCACTACAACTAGAGAGTAGCCCCTGGTTGCCACAACTGGAGAAAAAGTTCGTGCAGCAACAAAGACCCAGTACAGCCAAAAATTTTTAAAAATTAAAAAAAGAAATCATAAGACCAAGGCAGAAATGTGTGAAATAGCAACGAAGAAAACAACGTTAAAGATCAATAAAACTAAAAGTTGATTGTCTGAGAAGATAAACAAAATTGATAAAACTTTAGCCAGATTCACCAAAAAAAAAAAAAGAGGGGGTGTGTGGATAGGACTCAAATCAATAAAATCTGACATGAAAAAAGAGAAATTAAAGCTGCCACTGTAGGAATATAAAGGAAACTACTGCAAGCAGCTCTGTGAGGACAAAACGGACAGCGTGAAGAAATGGACGAATTCCTGGAAAGGTGTAACTTTCCAAGATTGAACCAGAAAGAATTAGAGAATATGAACAGATCCAACCACATGTAATTCAATAGAAGGTATAATTTAAAATCTTCCAACAAAGTCCAGGATCAGGTGGCTTCACAGGTAAATTCTATCAAACTCTTAACAAAAATTGCAGAGAGGGGAATACGTCCAAACTTGTCCTATCAAAGTCATCACTCTGATACCAAAACCAGACAAGAAAGCACATGTAAAAAATTACAGACCAATATCATTAATGAACATAAATGCAAAAATTTTCAACAAAATACAAGCAAACAGAATCCAACAACACATTAAAAGGATCATACACCTTGACTGACTGGGATTTATCCCAGGGATGCAAGGAAAAACTGGGATGCAATTGAAGAATATACACAAATCAATCAATGTATACACTATATTAATAAATTAAAAATCAAATAATCATCTCAGTAGATGCAGAAAAAGATTCTAACAAAATTCAACACCCAGTCGTGGTTAAAAAAAAAAAAAAAAAAAACCTTTCCAGAAAATGGGCACAGAAGGAATCTACCTCAACATAATAAAGGCTGTATAAAGCAAACCCACAGCAAACATCGTTTTCAATGGTGAAAAGCTGAAAGCACTTCTGCTGAGAGTAGGAACAAGGTAATGATGTCCACACTCACCACTACTACTCAGCATAGATTTGGAAGTCTTAGACACAGCACTCAAGAAAGAAAAATAAAGGAAATACTAATTGGAAAAGAGTAAGTAAAAGTGTCACTGTTCTAACAATGTACTAGACACAGAAAATCCTACAGATGAAACCAGAAAACTACTAGAGCTAAAAAGTGAATCTTAAAGTTGCAGGATACAAAATTAACGCACAGAAAGCTCTTGCATTCCTATGCACTAACAACAAAAGAGCAGAAAGAGTAATTAAGGAAATAACCTCATTTACCATAGGAAGGAAAAAAAAAAAAAAACCTAGGAATAAACATACCTAAGGAGGTAAAAGACCTGTACTCAGAAATCTATAAAACACTGATGAAAGAAATCAAAGATGACACAAAGAGATGGACAGATACATCAAGTTCTTGGATGGGAAGAGTTAATATTGTGAAAATGACTAAAGTACACAAAGCAATCCACAGATTCAATGCAATCCCTATCACATGACCACCAGCATTTTTCACAAAATTAGAACAAAAAAATTTACCATTTGTATGGAAAGCGAAAAGACTCCCAAGAGCTACAGAAAACTACAAAGAAAAATGGAGCTGTAAGAATCAGGCTCCCCGCCCTCAGACTATACTACAAAGCTATAGTAACCAAGAGAGTATGGCACTGGAACAAAAACAGAAATACAAATCAATGGTACAGGACAGAAAGCCCAGTGATAAACCTATACATCTATGGGTCACCTAGTCTATGACAAGGGAGGCAAGAACATATACTGGAGAAAAGAAGTCTCTTCTATAAGTAGGGCTGGGAAAACTGGACAGAATGAAATTAAAACACTACCTTAAAAAACCCAAGAAAACCACTACCTAACATGATACTCAAAAATAAACTTAAAATGGATTAAAGATCTAAAATGTAATACTAACGTCTAAAAGACTCTTAGAGGAAAACTTAGGGAAAACACTCTTTGACATAAATCACAGCAAGATCTTTTTTGAAGCACCTCACACAGTAGTGAAAATAAAAACAAAAATAAATAAATGGGACCTAATTAAATTTACAAGCTTTTGCACAGTAAAGGAAACCACAAACAAGAAAAGATATCCCTCAGAATGGGAGAAAATACTTGCAAACAAAGCAGCAAAGGACTAGTCTCCAAAATACACAAATAGGGACTTCCCTGATGGTCCAGCGGTTAAGAATCTGCCTTGCAATGCAGGGGACGTGGGTTCAATCCTCAGTCGGGGAGCTAAGACCCCACATGCTGCAGAGCAACTAAGCCCACGTGCCCCAACCAGACACATGAACCACATCAAAAGATCCAGCACGATCAATGAAGATCCCAGGTGGCGCCACTAGGACTCCACATGAAGAAAAAAAAGTTAAACCAAACCAACATATATAAACAGCTCACGGAGCTCAATATCAAAAGGCAAACAGACGGGCAGAAGAACTAGACAGACATTTCTTGACGGAAGGCATACAGATGGCCAAGAAGCACATGAAAAAAATACTCCACATCACTAATTATTAGTGAAATGAAAATCAAAACTACATCAATCACAAAGGCCTTCATCAGGAAATCCTCAAACAGTAAGTGCTGGAGAGAATGTGAAGAAAAGGGAACCGTCCTGCACTGTTAGTGGGAGTGTAAAATGAAATAGTCACTATGGAGAACAGTATGGAGGTTCCTTGAAAAACTAGAAATAGAACTACCATTATGACCCAGCAATCCTGGGCATATACTCTGAAAAAAACCTTAATTCAAAAAGGGGTGTGGAGTATTTACTCAGCCATAGAAAGGAACACACCTGGGTCATCGGTAGAGATGTCACATCATACTGAGTCTCTGTCATACTGAGCCCACTCTTAGGCCATGGAAGGGGTCTCCCTTCCTGCAACAGATTCTACAGTCTGTCATACTGAGTGAAGTCAGAAAGAGAAGACAGTTATCATAAGCAGGTGGAATCTAGAAGAGTGGTGCCCGCGAACCTACTGCCGGGCACAGATGAGAGGTGCATCACAGAGAATGGACGAACGGGCCTGAGGGCAGGGGGAGGGGAGGGACGGTATGAACTGGGAGATTACATCTGACATCAACGCACGACGTGTGTAAAAGCTGTCACACACCACAGAGAGCTCAGCTCGGTGCTCCGCGATGACTGGGGTAGTGGGGGGACGTATGTGCTCGTACGGCTGATTCACTTTGCTGTGCAGCGGAAACATCACGACACCGTAAAGCAATCGCCCTCCAATCACCGAAGAAAAGATGATGCAGTAGACTCAGGGCTCCTTCCTTAACGATTAGAAAACTGGGGTGGTTAAAAAAAATTCAAAGCAGCACTGGATTTCAACCACCAAACTCCTCAAATCTGAAAAAGTCATACGCTATTTAACTTCGGAGCAACATCTCTGAATATTTACACAACAGTTTTTGCTAGGGAACTGTTGACCAAAACCACCCACCTTGGCCAGGCCCGCTTACCTGAGCTGTCAGGAGGAAGTCTCAAAAAAGAGCATGTACTGCACGACAAAACTAACCCGAAAGCTAACCGGGAGACTCAGGGAAGGGCAAAAGAGGGAGGAGGTGACCAACCCTCCAAAGACCTTCTCATTGGAGCCCACCTCAGCTGAGAGATGCTCGCGTCCCCAGGAAGGCCCCCGAGTCAGGCTATGGGCCAGGCGAGGTGACTGGCTGGAACCACACCAGAAGCTACCCGCATCAGCAGAACACCCGAGCCTGTGAGCCACGTGGCAGAGCAGGCCCTTTGGGTTTCCTTGCCCTCCTGCTCTCAGCCAGGGTGCCCCTTCCCAATAAAGTCTTCTGCACATGCGTCTCCTCAGACAATTCATTTCTGAGTGTCAGACAAGAGCCCACTCTTAGGCCATGGAAGGGGTCTCCCTTCCTGCAACAGATTCTTCTGTAGCCTACAACTACTGAATCACTTCAACTGTTATTCAACAGTGAATGTAAAATTCCCAACAGATTAACTGGAATAGTTCACAAGATTATAAACATAAAAGGAAAGTTTATTAAATACATGACCGAATATCCTAGGGGGAACTTTCTGAGCCCACATCTTTGGAAAAAGACGTTCTCCCTACCCAGCACACAAAGCAGAACACAGACACAGTGGTCACTGCTAATCAGCACAAAGTGACAAAATGTTGAGAAACATAAAAGACACAAGACAGGTTTTCATCGGCCAGTGGCCTGGGTTTACAACCAGAGTCATCCAAAGGACAAAGACAGAAGTGAATAAGTAAAAAAAAGCCAAACATGCTTACCAGGATCAGGATGGTACATGTGGCTCTGACTTCATAGGCAGGTTCAGAAGAAAGTCTACTGCTGAAAATGTATTGGGCTTACTGCTTGTACCTGTAAAGAACAAAGACAATGGAAGCATTAGCCCAGATGACAAGGTCCAAACACACTACATCAATATCACAGACACTGAGCATACTTCCTCTCAGTCTATCTGGAAAGTCCCAGGAACCAGGAAGATATACATACATACCCACACCCCATATTTCTGGTTTTGCTCCTCACCACGCTAACAGGAATGTCAATCTATACCAGGAGTTTCAGGATCCAGTCTAGGAGACAGCAGAAGTCAGAGTACTCAGTGGATGGAGCTAAGACTTTGATCTCAAAGAGGTGTGCATACAAAGCTTAATGGCCTAGAAACTACTCAGGAGGCAAGTCATGCTGGGAGAAAGTCCCATATTCTTTCTGTGTAAATAGAAGACATGTTACATCCAGCTTCATTCAATCCAAAAGCTGCCACCAGATGATCCCTTTAGAGAAAGGACCAACTTGTTAGCAAAGACCAAGTGACCCAAAGAGGTCTCATCTCATGCCCAAATTGGAATTACAAAATTATAAACAGTGAAGAATTTCCAAGGATCCCAACCCAGTCTGAGTGAAGATAAGAGCCAAATTAAAGTTAGTAAAAACTACTCCATCAATTTAGAAAGTATGTGAGAGACTGATTTTATTTGAATCAGAGGAATCCGGTGACAAAGATAGTGGGTAATTCTAATACCAGAAAATTAACTCGGTCACTTAACGAATCATTTTAACTTAATAATAAGAGCAATCTTTTGTAATAACAAAGCTATTTGGTATAGACTGTTTTATAGTAACAAAGAATAATCAACCTGGTGTCTATCACTGAGAGACTAAATAAATCATGCCACATCCTCATAATAAGCATTAGGTAGTTGCGGACATGATCAATAAATTTTCTCTACTGCTGAGCCTTCAGATCATAATTTACATTCCAGAAAAAGTAAGAATACCATATTCAGAATATCTTAAGATAGATATCTTAATAAGAATATCTAATACATATTCTTACCTACTCTTACAAGTAAGAATATCATATTCAGAATATCAACAGTAAAAACAAGTACATTCTTACTATATATTTAAGAATATCATATAGCAACACTACAAAGGACATTTATTAGTAAAGAGAAGAAGTGAGCACCAGGATTTAAGGCAGAAAAGGATAGGTTAATTTTACCACCCACCAAAAAAATATGTTCTTTTCATCATAGGGGACTGGAATACAAAAGTAGGAAGTCAAGAGATACCTGGAGTAACAGGCAAGTTTGGCCTTGGAGTATAAAATGAAGCAGGGCAAAGGCTAACAGAGTTTTGCCAAGAGAAGGCACTGGTCATTGTAAACCCTCTTCCAAAAACACAAGAGAAGTCTCTACACAGCGACATCACCAGATGGTCAACACCAAAATCATATTGATTATTTTCTTTGCAGGCGAAGATGGAGAAGCTCTATATAGTCAGCAAAAACAAGACCGGGAGCTGACTGTGGCTCAGATCATGACTCCTTATTGCCAAATTCAGACTTAAATCGAAGAAAGTAGGGAAAACCACCCTTACAATTAAACAATGGAAGTGACAAATAGATTCAAAGGATTAGATCTGATAGACGGAGTACCTGAAGAACTATGGACGGAGGCAGTGATCGAGACCATCTCCAAGAAAAAGAAATGCAAAAAGGCAAAATGGTTATCTGACGAGGTCTTACAAATAGCTGGGAAAAGAAGAGAAGCAAAAGGCAAAGGAGAAGAGGAAAAATATACCCAACTGAATGCAGAGTTCCAAAGAATAGCAAGGAGAGATAAGAAAGACTTCCTTAGCAATCAATGCAAAGCAACAGAGGAAAACAACAGAGTGGGAAAGACTAGAGATCTCTTCAAGAAAATTAGAGATACCAAGGGAACATTTCAGCAAAGATGAACACAATAAAGGACAGAAATGGTATGGACCTAACAGAAGCAGAAGATATTAAGAGGTGGTAAGAATACACAGAAGAACTGTAGAGAAAAGATCTTCATGACCCAGATAATCACGATGGTGTGATCACTCACCTAGAGCCAGACATCCTGGAATGCGAAGTCAAGTGGGCCTTAGGCAGCATCAGTATGAACAAACTAGTAGGGTTGATGGAATTCCAGTTGAGCTATTTCAAATCCTAAAAGATGATAGTGTGAAAGCGCCATACTCAATATGCCATCAAATTTAGAAAATTCAGCAGTGGACACAGGACTGGGAAAGGTCAGTTTTCATTCCAATCCCAAAGAAAGTTAATGCCAAAGAATGCTCAAACTACTGCACAATTGCACTTAGCTCACACACTAGCAAAGTAATGCTCAAAATTCTCCAAGCCAGGCTTCAACCGTACGTGAAATGAGAACTTCATGATGTTCAAGGTGGATTTAGAAAAGGGAGAGGAACCAGAGATCAAATTGCCAACATCTGTTGTATCACAGGAAAACAAGAGTTCCAGAAAAACATCTATTTCTGCTTTATCGACTACACCAAACCCTCTGACCATGTTGTATAAATGCAGTCTGGTTGATAATCAGGACTCCCCTGATTACAAAGCTGCTAACCTCTGGGAAAAGATAAACATGTCTTTGGTTATACAAGAAGGCCTAGACAAGAAAAACCATTTTTCTGAATTGGTTCCATTGCTGCTTTGTCTCTGAAATCAGTATCTTGCAAGTAAGGGACTGCCTTTTACAGCTCTTGTAAGGCCCATTACACTCAGCCCTCTATGGAAAGATTATCAGTGCTACGATGGATGAGGATTCTGATCAAGAAATCACCACAGAAGTCAGGAAGGATTATACTACTTAAGATGCTCTTATTATAGAAAAAGCTGTGAAAGCCATAAAGTCTGAAACAATATATTCCTACTGGAGAAAAACGTGTCCAGATGACTTCATAGGATTTAAAACAAAGGCAGTCAAGAAAATCATGAAAGAGACTGTATGTATGGCGGCCGGGGCAGGGGGGCAGGTGGGAAGGTGAAGGGTTTCATGATATGGATCTTGGAGAAATTCAAGAGCTAACTGAGCCCATACCAGAGGAGTGAACAGAAGACAACTTGATGGAGACGAGTGCTTCTGACCCTGTGCTGGAGGAGGCTGATGTCGACGTACAGAGCCAGAAAACAAAATGGCCTTAGACAATCCAGCAGAAGGTCATGTTACTGAAGACTGCCTTTGCCTGCTTTTATAAGGTGGAGACTTGTATGATATGGGCACTGAAACTAGAGCAAACACAAAGAGTGGAAGAAAAATTGGTACCGTACAGAAACATTTTTTGAGAAATGAAAAAATTTAAAAAGTCAGACAGAAACTGGCTGATCCACGTTGATGTTTGGCAGAAACGAACACCATATTGTAAAGCAATTCTCCTCCAATTGCAAATAAATTTGAAAAAGAAAATGAAATGAAGAAAACAGAATAAGCCCTTTAGTCATAATACCTGCTACAAAAAAGGGCAATTCAGACATTGTCAATGTTAGGAATTGCCATGTCTTTATAAATAGTTGCCATTTTTGAACTGGGATGGTTTGCAACAAAAACTAGCAACCACAACACAAGCAAAGTAACTACTTAAATAGGATATCATGATAAAATGTTTTCTGAATAAATGATCACAGGAAGGAATACATCTGTTACCCAATGCAGCCATAAATAAAAATGTTAATGAGGTAAAACTGGTCATAATGACAATAAAACAATATCAAACTAAAAAGTTCTTATAAAGCTTAATTCATTTTAACATATTTTGACAAAAAATCTCAAATCCATTGCAGCAAATCTTATTAATTAAACCACAAATCTATTACCATTTATTAATCCTATGCTTTAATTTGTACATGCTCACCCTTAATTTAAGGATAACCATGAATAAAACATGAAAATCAGTAAAAACTCTTATAACCAACCATTCATTAGTGTATAAGCTAGGCTACCATGGACCAATCATATTGCTGCTTCATTACTGACATATGAATATGTGTAAATATGAATTTTTTCACATTATCTAATTTTTAATTAAGGTAGAGTTGATTTACAACATTATGTAAGTTTCAGGTGTACCACATAGAGACTGCCACTTCTTACAGTTCACACTTGGCTTCCAGCTATAACACATCGCCTGTACTGTGTACAATGTATGCCTGTAGCTTATTTTACACCTAGCAGTTTGTACCCCTAAGTATGCCACTTCTGTCATACCCCTCTTCCTTGCTAGTAACCACTAGTTTGTTCTCTATATTGTGAACCTGTTTGTTTTTGTTATCTTCACCAGTTTCTTTGTTTAGATTCCACATAAAAGTGATATCATACAGTATTTGCCTTTCTCTTTGAATTATTTCACTAAGCATAATACCCTCCAAGTCCACCCATGTTGCATATGGAAAAACTTCATTCTTTTGATGGCTGCGTAGTATTTAATTTCATTGAATATGTGCAGACAGCATATGTAATGAGTAGATAAAGAAGCATTTATGGATAGCTATCCCACATCTTCACTCGTTCATCTGCTGATCGTCACAGGTCCCGCCCATGTATTTCTTGGCTTTTGTAAATAATGCTGTTATGAACACCGGGGGGCATGCATCTTTTCAAATCAGGGCGTTTTTTTGTGTGTGTGTTTTTTTAAATAAATACCCAGGGGTGGAAATGCTGAATCCTATGGTAGTTTTAGTTTTAGTTCTTTTAAGGAACCTCCATATTCCTATTCACAGTGGCTGTACCAATTTACATTCCCGCTAACAGGGTAGGAGGGGGCGCTCTCTTTTTTCACATCTTTGTTATTTGTGGTCTTTTTGATGACAGCCATCGACAGCTGTGAAATGAAATCAGTGTGGTTTCGATCTGCATTTCTCTAATTAACAGTGTTGAGCACCTTTTCATGTGCCTGGTGGCTATGCATGAATACGGTGCAATACTGTAAACGTCTTTTCTTTTCCTTATGATTTTCTCAAGAGCATTTTCTTTTCTCTATCTGTAAGTATAAAATACATATAAAATAGAATACATATGCTGGTCAACAGTAGACTATTAGTAATTACGTTTGGGAGAATCAAAAGTTATACGCAAATCTGTGATTGTGTAGGGGGTTGGCACCCATAACCCCTGCAGTTTAAGGGTCAACTGTGTCTACAAAGTGAAAATCTGTAAAACTCCTTTACATGTATTATTACTACTACTATGACAAAAAAAAACCCAAACCTCATTTTGGAGAAAGGCAAAGGGCCGAATCATCACACTGGGAAAGGAGAAATAAGAAACAAGATATTTTTGTATCTTTTTCTATCTGAACTTCTTCTCCCATAACTTCCATATTTGTAAAAAACACATTCCACCTAATGAAGGAAAAGGGAGAGCAGAACCATCACCTATATTGACAGTACCGGCAAGAATCATCATCGGCAGGACTTCCCTGGTGGTGCAGAGGCCAAGACTCCGTGCTTGAGCCTCAGGTTCAATCCCTAGTCAAGGAACTAGATCCCACATGCCACAAGACCCAGTGAAGACAAATAAATAAATATTAAACAAAAAAAATCTAGAGACTTCCCCGGTGGTCCAGTAGTTTAAAATATGCCTTCTTAAAAAAAAAGAAAAAGAAAAAGACCACCTTCCCCAACAGGGAACCAAGGTTTGAGGAAACTAAGAAGCCACATGCCACAGGGGAAGTGAGCCCAAGCGCAGCATCTACCGAGCCCTCGCACCACAACTACAGAAAAGTCTGCGATGGACAGCCTGAACGCTGCAACTAAGGCCTGTCACAGCCAAAACTAAACAGAAAAGTAACATAAATATTACAAATATAACACCCAGGAAAACTTGAATACTGTTTGGTACTGCATCATATGGAGGAACTGTTTACAGTTACATATGATAAAGACACTACAATTAAACACACAACAAGAAGTCCTAGCCTATTACAGACACTTCCGTGTTTGTTTTCTTCTTGGCCCTACCTCATGGCTTGTAGGATCTTAGCTCCCTGACCAAGGACTGAACGCACACCCTCAGCAGTGAAATCATGGAGTCCTAACCCCTGGCCCACCAGGGAATTCCCTTATTTGAACTTTTATAGATGTAGTGATATGGCTTTTGGAGTTTGCCTTAAGATAAGCAATTGCTGAGGGAAATAGACCAGGATTATAAATGAAATTATTTTGGCTGTGCGTCAGTTCATTTGTAACTATATGATGACTTCTTGTGGGTTTTTTCTTTTTTCCTATTATCATGTTCACTTTTCCAGGATTTTTTAAGATTCTGTATTGCACTCATCTCACACGCTAGTAAAGTAATGCTCAAAATTCTCCAAGCCAGGCTTCAGCAATACTTGAACTGTGAACTTCCAGATGTTCAAGCTGGTTTTAGAAAAGGCAGAGGAACCAGAGATCAAATTGCCAACATCTGCTGGATTATGGAAAAAGGAAGAGAGTTCCAGAAAAACATCTACTTCTGCTTTATTGACTATGCCAAAGCCTTTGACTGTGTGGATTACAATCAACTGTGGAAAATTCTGAAACAGATGGGAATACCAGACCACCTGACCTGCCTCTTGAGAAACCTGTATGCAGGTCAGGAAGCAACAGTTAGAACTGGGCATGGAACAACAGACTGGTTCCAAATAGGAAAAGGAGTACGTCAAGGCTGTATATTGTCACCCTGCTTATTTAACTTATATATGCAGAGTACATCATGAGAAACGCTGGGCTGGAAGAAGTACAATCTGGAATCAAGATTGCCAGGAGAAATATCAATAACCTCAGATATGCAGATGATACCATCCTTAAGGCAGAAAGTGAAGAGGAACTAAAAAGCCTCTTGATGAAAATGAAAGAGGAGAGTGAAAAAGTTGGCTTAAAGCTCAACATTCAGAAAACGAAGCTCATGGCATCTGGTCCCATCACTTCACGGGAAATAGATGGGGAAACAATGGAAAGAGTGTCAGATTTTATTGTTTGGGCTCCAAAATTACTGCACATGGTGATTGCAGCCATGAAATTAAAAGATGCTTAGTCCTTGGAAGGAAAATTATGACCAACCTAGATAGCATATTGAAAAGCAGAGACATTACTTTGCCAACAAAGGTCCATCTAGTCAACGCTATGGTTTTTCCAGTGGTCATGTATGGATGTGAGAGTTGGGACTATGAAGAAAGCTGAGCGCTAAAGAATTGGTGCTTTCGAACTGTGGTGTTGGAGAAGACTCTTGCGAGTCCCTTGGACTGCAAAGAGATCCAACCAGTCCATTCTAAAGTAGATCAGTCCTGGGTGTTCTTTGGAAGGACTGATGCTGAAGTTGAAACTCCAGTACTTTGGCCACCTCATGCGAAGAGTTGACTCATTGGAAAAGACTCTGATGCTGGGAGGGATAGGGGGCAGGAGGAGAAGGGGACAACAGAGGATGAGATGGCTGGATGGCATCACGGACTCGATGCACGTTAGTCTGCGTGAACTCCGGGAGCTGGTGATGGACAAGGAGGCCTGGCGTGCTGCAATTCATGGGGTCGCAAAGAGTCAGACATGACTGAGCGACTGAACTGAACTGAATATTAGTTACAAAATTTTTATATTAATGATCAAACATGTTGAGCTTGTTTTCCATTTGCTATATGCTACCCTTTTATTCTGAAGTGTATCATATCTCAAAACCTGTCTTGTTCAGATACCAGTACATTGGATTCCCCTAATATTATCATACTCTGCTTAGTTAACTACTTCAGTCGTGTGCGACTCTTTGTGACACTATGGACTGTAGCTGGGCAGGTTCCTCTGTCCGTGAGATTCTGCAGGCAAGAATACTGGAGTGGGCTGCCATGCTCTCCCCTCTGGGGGATCTTCCCGACCCATGGATCGAACCCGCATCTCCTGTGTCTCCTGCGCTGCAGGCAGATTCTTAACCCACTGAGCTACCTGGGAAGTCCCAATATTATTTTACTGTTCATCAGTTTTCCTTAGCAAAGTTAAAGATACTAAATCCCTTCAACCTCAGGAGAAGTAAGACAGAGAAACAGTCAGTCGTGCCAGTAGAGGTGCGAAGTAGGGAAGAGAAGACCCAACTATGTGGATTATTTCCCTTGTCTTACAAGTTTTCTCTTGTGTTACCATCAGGTCAGACTGTTACTGAAGCCTCCTACACTGTTGGTGGGAATGTATGTGTTAGCCAAAACAGTTTGTCTGGGTTTTCTCTAAGATCTTACAGCAAAACCCCAATGAACTTTTGCCAACCTGATAAGATTGGTACAGCCACTTTGGGAAACAGTATGGAGGTTCCTTACAATATGACCCAGCAGTCCCAGCAGGCATGTACCTGGAGAAAACCATGGTTCTAAAGGATACATGTAGCCCAAATACCTCTCATGGTATTTCCATGTCATAGGAATAGTGGTTAAGAATCCATCTTGCAATGGAGGGGACACTGGTTCGACCCCTGGTCTGGGAAGATCACACATGCCATAGAACAACTAAGCCTGTGCACCACCATAAGAGAAGCCACTGCAACAAGAAGTCTGTGAACTGCAATTAGAGAAAGCCCGCAGCAATGAAGATCTAGCATAGTCAAAAAGAATAAAAATGTCAACTGTGGCAAAAACTTCTGAGAGGAAATTTAAACAAAATCTTAAACTTACCATTGGATTTAGGACTTTGTTACTGACAATGGAGCTGTGAGGCTAATACACAAAACTTGAAAAAGCAGAGCTATATTGTCGACATAATCAGGAGAGAGAAAAAAACAATGCTCTTTTAAGAGTTCAGTTCTAGGGCTTTCCTGGTGGTCCAGTGGCTAAGACTACACGCTCCCAATGCAGGGAGTCCGGGTTCAATCCTGATCCAGAAACTGGATCCCACATGCTGGAACTGAGAGTTTTCATGTCAAAACTAAGACCAGACACAGAAAAATAAATTAAACATTAAAAATACATTTAAAAGTTCAGTTGTAAAAGATGACAGAGACAGCAGAACGAGAAATGCACTAGATCACTAAGAGAGGAAAAACTATTTCTAGAAGGAATAAGTGTTTATAAAGTTAGTTTAAAAAGAGACTGAAGGAAAGAGCAGTAATAGGTCACCAGTCATGAGATGTGATCAAGAACCAGTCAGCAGACAAATTAAGACATGAGGGCATGGCCCTTAGCTGGCATTTGAGTTAAACTGATTTGTTTTAGGTTAGGAAGCAGAAACTGTTTTCACATGGTGAGCTCTGCTCTTTCTGTGGGTGGCAGGAGCTGAACATCAACAGAGAAGGGAGTCATACCAGGGAACTTAATGAAGTAGCAATTAAGATTTGCTGGCCCTGCTGAAAGTTTAATAAAGAGATTGAGCCAAGAACTGCAATCTGGAGAGGAAAACAGGAAATGGAAAAGCTGCTGGTCCAGGGACAACGTGTGCACAGGAGTCCAGGTGAACGGGGTTTAAGTTTTAAATGACGGATGTGAGCTCTCTCACCTCAAAGTACTGGAATATTTCTAATTACTAAGACAGTTCAGGGGAAGATGTCCTAGATTTTCTGAATGTTCCTCAACTAAGTGAAGGTGGTAAGGCTGAAAAGGAAATCGCCATGTGGAATCTTTTTTAGCCAATGGGAACAGTGACATCTTAGAGCAGTGATGATCAATCCAGGACTTCACATCTAAAGAGCAGAGAACCCATCTGAGACCCTAGCCAGTTATTCTGAAAATTTTCTCTCTAAGCCAGCATATGCTACAGGCAGTAAGTGACGAGTGCATGAAACTGTGCCTACAGTCACTGGGGTAGGATCCAGTTCCACTCCCCTAACTGGTGGTTGTGGTATAAGGAGAGTTTCAGTTACAAATAAGAATTACAACATCTGCTGCAAACTGCTATGATACACCATGGAGATCATATTGCATCCATCTAAAATTGAACTGTAGTTTGTGTTCAAGAAAAATGAAATATCTCCAACAGTCCTAACAGTGTGGATGTCAAATCTAAAGATTATAAATTTGGGAAAACTACTTCTGTTTCATAAAATGTATTTTCCTTAAAGTTGTTTAAAACACCCACTCCTGGACATATTAACAGGAGAAAACTGTAATTTGAAAAGATACATGCCACTTAAGAAAGTTCCTTAAGTGGCCTAGTGGTTATGATTCTGGGCTTTACAGCTCTGGGCCCAGTTCAAGTCCTGGAGGAACTGAAATCCTGCAAGCCAGGGAGAGAGGAAGGGAGGATGGTAGGGAGGGAGGAAGAGAAAGCAAGCAAGAAAAATACACACACCCACGCACCCCAAGGCTCACTGCAGCGCCGTTTACAACAGCCAGGCATAGAAGCAGCTTAAATATCCGTCGACAGAGGAATGGGTAAAAAAGATGTGGCACATACAGACACACACACACGCCGCACACACACACAGCCACAGACAGACACACACACACGCCGCACACACACAGAGCCACAGACAGACAGACACACACACGCCGCACACACACAGAGCCAGAGAGACACACACACACACACGCCGCACACACACACACGCTGCACAAACAAAGAGCCACAGACACACACACACACGCCGCACACACACAGAGCCACAGACACACACACACACACGCCGCACACACACAGAGCCACAGACAGATAGACACACACACACGCCACACACACACAGAGCCACAGACAGACAGACACACACACGCCGCACACACACAGAGCCACAGACACACACACACACACACGCCGCACACACAGAGCC
>NW_024070197.1:574492-598968 GCF_014754425.2 Oryx dammah | reverse complement strand
ACACACACACACACGCCGCACACACAGAGCCACAGACACACACACACACACATGCCCCACACACACGCCGCACACACACACACACGCCATACACACAGAGCCACAGACAGACACACACACGCCACACACACACAGAGCCACAGACACACACACACGCCGCACACACAGAGCCACAGACACACACACACACACTGCACACACACACACGCCGCACACACACACAGCCACAGCCACAGACACACACGCCGCACACACAGAGCCACAGACAGACACACATATATAACAGAATATCACTCAGCCATAAAAGAGAATGAAACAACAGAGATTGTCACACCAAGTGAAGTAAGGCAAATATGGTGTCACTTATATGCAGAATCTTAAAAATATGATACAAATCTTCACAAAGAAACTTACTTAC
Organism: Oryx dammah; assembly: GCF_014754425.2. Taxonomy (NCBI): domain Eukaryota; kingdom Metazoa; phylum Chordata; class Mammalia; order Artiodactyla; family Bovidae; genus Oryx; species Oryx dammah. The sequence continues at coordinate 598,550 of NW_024070197.1, read as the reverse complement.
AAAATAGAAACAGATTAGACTTTGAAAAGGATCATAGTTATCAAAGGGAAAGGTGGTGGGCAGCTAAATCAGGAGTTTGCAATGAACATATCCACTACTATGAATAAATGGAGAAGGGAATGGTAGCCCGCTCCAGTGTTCTTGCCTGGAGAACCCCATGGACAGAGGAGCCTGGGGGGCTATACAGTCCATGGGGTCACAAAGAGTCAGACGCTACTGAGCACACACTCACACACTAAATAAAACAGATAACCAACACACACACACACACACACACACACACTAAATCAAACAGATAACCAACCAACAAGGACCTACCGTATAGCACAAGAGCTCTACTCAGTATTCTGTAATAATGTATAAGGGATAAGAATCTGAAAAAGAGTGGATGCATAGACATGTGTAACTGAGCCACTCTGCTGTACACCTGAGAGTAATACAACACTTTTTATCAATTATACCTTAATCCAAAATAATAATTTAAAGAATTGTTAAAAAAAAAAAGGAGACAACTGGCCCCAAATGGAGTCACTTGAACTGAGCTTTACTCACCAAACCAACACTACCTAAGTTCAGTTTCAGCCTTCCCCAGAAACCAAATCTTAAATCAGTCAACTTGGTATTTCCTGGACAGCAGTAGTGAGATAATCTGCCTGACAGTTCCCTGACCAGAGGCCTGGCATTGGGAGCTCGGAAGCTTAGCCGCTTGACCACTTGGTCTAACATCTTTTTATTTCTAAGATTTATTTATTTGCCGCATCACGTCTTAGGTGAGGTATGTGGGCTGTTCGTTGCAGCACGGAGGCCTCTCTGGTCGCGGCACGTGGGCATACTTGTCCTGGGGCATGCGGAATCTTAGTTCCCTTACCAGGGATCAAAGCTGCGTCCCCTGCGTTGGAATGCCCTTAACCACTAGGTCACCAGTCCTAATGTCTTTTTATCAGAGTCCTTTCATGACCACTCTGTTTAAAATAATAAAAGTCTCTGGGATTTGTCTTAATTTTCTATAGTATATACTGTAAAATGTACTCTGTCTAATGGACAATTCTGCATATTTTGACAGCACATATAATCATAAATACATCACTAAAATATACAGAACTTGGGAATTCCCTGGCAGTCCAGTGCTTAGGACTCAGTGCTTTCTCAGCTGTGACCCAGGTTTAATTTGTAGTCAGGGAACTAAGACCCGAGAGCTGCTCAATGTGCCCAGAACAAAAAAAAGCAACAAGGGAAAAGCAGTAAGTATATACAAAGGAATTCCCATAAGGTTATCAGCTGATTTTTCAGCAGAAGCTCGGCCAGGCAGAAAAGCTATAAACCTCCAACAAAGAATAGTCTACTCGGCAAGGCTCTCGTTCAGATTCGACCAAGAAGTCAAAAGCTTTACAGACAAGCAAAAGCTAAGAGAATTCAGCACCACCAAACCAGCTTTAGCACATATGCCAAAGGAACTATCTAGAAGGAAAAGGCCACAACTAGAAACAAGAAAATTACAAATGGGAAAGCTCACTGGTAAAAGCTCACATACAGTCAAGGTAGGAAATCACCCACACACAAATATGGTATCAAAACCAGCAATTATGAGAAGTGGAGAGTACAAATGTAGGGTATTGGAAACTCATTTGACATGAAGAAACCAGCAACTTAAAACATGTATTTTTATGTTATATGTATGTATATATATACATATATAAAAACTTCGTGGGAGGGACTTCCCTGGCAGCCCAAAGGTTAAGAATCTGCCTGGCAGTGCAAGGCACTCGGGTTCGATCCCTTGGTGGGAAACTAGAATCCCACATGCTGCAGAGCAACTGAGCCTTCGAGCAGCAACGACGGAAGCCTGCACGCTCCGAAGCCCAAGCGCCACAACTAGACTCTGCACCGCCTCAAACAAGCCTTCATGACGCAACAAAGACCACCCGCAAACAAACAAACAGAGCCTCGTGGTAACTGCAAAACAAACTTCCTGGTGTAAAATAAATAAGTCAAGGAGGTAAGCAGTGGTCCCCCACCTTTTTGACACCAGGGACTGGTTTCATGGAAGACAATTTTTAACAGACCAGAGGAGGATGGTTTCGGGCTGGTTTATGCGCACTATATTTATCGTGCACTTTATTTCTAATCTAGTGATGCTGCAGATCTGACAAGAGGTAGCAGTCCGCAGCCCACAGGTTCGGGACTACTGAGTACAGCGTAGGGATATAGTCAATAACACTGTAGTAACTCTGTACGGTCCAAGGTAAGGAGCAGCGGCTGCCCTTTGCTGGAGCAGCTGCAAAGAGATACCCCACGGCCAAGGTAAGAGAAACCCAAGTAAGATGGTAGGTGTTGCAAGAGGGCATCAGAGGGCAGATACACTGAAACCATACTCACAGAAAACTAGTCAATCTGATCACACTAGGACCACAGCCTTGTCTAACTCAATGAAACTAAGCGATGCCTGCGGGGCAACCAAAGACGGGCGGGTCATGGTGGAGAGGTCTGACAGAACGTGGTCCACTGGAGAAGGGAATGGCAAGCCACTTTAGGATTCTTGCCTTGAGAACCCCATGAACTGTATGAAAAGGCAAAATGATAGGATACCAAAAGAGGAACTCCCCAGGTCATTAGGTGCCCAATATGCTACTGGAGATCAGTGGAAAAATAACTCCAGAAAGAATGAAGGGATGGAGCCAAAGCAAAAACAATACCTAGCTGCGGATGTGACTGGTGATAGAAGCAAGATCCGATGCTGTAAAGAGCAATATTGCATAGGAACCTGGAATGTCAGGTCCATGAATCAAGGCAAATTGGAAGTGGTCAAACAAGTGATGGCAAGGGTGAACGTCGACATTCTAGGAATCAGCGAACTAAAATGGACTGGAATGGGTGAATTTAACTCAGATGACTATTACATCTACTATTGAGGGCAGGAATCCCTCAGAAGAAATGGAGTAGCCATCATGGTCAACAAAAGAGTTCGAAATGAAGAACTTGGATGCAATCTCAAAAACGACAAATGATCTCTGTTCATCTCCAAGGCAAACCATTCAATATCACAGTAATCCAAGTCTATGCTTCAATCAGTAACACTGAGAAGCTGAAGTTGAACAGTTCTATGAAGACCTACAAGACCTTTTAGAACTAACACCCAAAAAAGATGTCCTTTTCGTTCTAGGGGACTGGAATGCAAAAGTAGGAAGTCAAGAAACACCTGGAGTAACAGGCAAATTTGGCCCTGGAATGCGGAATGAAGCAGGGCAAAGACTAATAGAGTTTTCCCAAGAAAATGCAGTGGTCATAGCAAACACCCTCTTCCAACAACACAAGGGAAGACTCTACACATGGACATCACCAGATGGTCAACACCAAAATCAGATTGATTATATTCTTTGCAGCCAAAGATGGAGAAGCTCTATACAGTCAGCAAAAACAAGACCAGGAGCTGACTGTGGCTCTGATCATGAACTCCTTATTAGCAAATTCAGACTTAAATTGAAGAAAGTAGGGACCATTCAGGTATGACTTAAATCAAATCCCTTATGATTATAGAGTGGAAATGAGAAATAGATTTAAGGGCCTAGATCTGATAGACAGAGTGCCTGATGAACTATGGAATGAGGTTCGTGACACTGTACAGGAGACAGAGATCACGACCATTCCCATGGAAAAGAAATGCAAAAAAGCAAAATGGCTGTCTGGGAGGCCTTACAAATAGCTGTGAAAAGAAGAGAGGTGAAAAGCAAAGGAGAAAAGGAAAGATAATAGCATCTGAATGCAGAGTTCCAAAGAATAGCAAGAAGAGATAAGAAAGCCTTCTTCAATGATCAATGCAAAGAAATAGAGGAAAAGAACAGAATGGGAAAGACTAGAGATCTCTCCAAGAAAATCAGAAATACCAAGGGAACATTTCATGCAAAGATGGGCTCGATAAAGCACAGAAATGGTCTGGACCTAACAGAAGCAGAAGATATTAAGAAGAGGTGGCAAGAATACACAGAAGAACTGTACAAAAAAGATCTTCACGACCCAGATAATCATGATGATGTGATCACTCATCTAGAGCCAGACATCCTGGAATGTGAAGTCAAGTGGGCCTTAGAAAGCATCACTACGAACAAAGCTAGTGGAGGTGATGGAATTCCAGTTGAGCTGTTTCAAATCCTGAAAGATGATGCTGTGAAAGTGCTGCACTCAATATGCCAGCAAATATGGAAAACTCAGCAGTGGCCACAGGACTGGAAAAGGTCAGTTTTCATTCCAATCCCAAAGTAAGGCAATGCCAAAGAATGCTCAAACTACCGCACAATTGCACTCATCTCACATGCTGGTAAAGTAATGCTCAAAATTCTCCAAGCCAGACTTCAGCAATACGTGAACTGTGAACTTCCTGATGTTCAAGCTGGTTTTAGAAAAGGCAGAGGAACCAGAGATCAAATTGCCAACATCTGCTGGATCATGGAAAAAGCAAGAGAGTTCCAGAAAATCATCTATTTCTGCTTTATTGACTATGCCAAAGCCTTTGACTGTGTGGATCACAATAAATTGTGGAAAATTCTGAAACAGATGAGAATACCAGACCACCTGACCTGCCTCTTGAGAAAGCTGTATGCAGGTCAGGAAGCAACAGTTAGAAGTGGACATGGAACAACAGACTGGTTCCAAATAGGAAAAGGAGTACGTCAAGGCTGGATATTGTCACCCTGCTTATTTCACTTATATGCAGAGTACATCATGAGAAACGCTGGACTGGAAGAAACACAAGCTGGAATCAAGATTGCCAGGAGAAATATCAATAACCTCAGATATGCAGATGACACCACCCTTATGGCAGAAAGTGAAGAGGAACTCAAAAGCCTCTTGAGGAAAGTGAAAGAGGAGAGTGAAAAAGTTGGCTTAAAGCTCAACATTCAGAAAACGAAGATTATGGCATCCGGTCCCATCACTTCATGGGAAATAGACGAGGAAACAGTGGAAAGAGTGTCACACTTTATTTTGGGGGGCTCCAAAATTACTGCAGATGGTGACTTCAGCCATGAAATTAAAAGACACTTACTTCTTGAAAGGAAAGTTATGACCAACCTAGACAGCATATTCAGAAGCAGAGACGTTACTTTGCCGACTAAGGTCCGTCTAATCAGGGTTATGGTTTTTCCTGTGGTCATGTATGGATGTGAGAGTTGGACTGTGAAGAAGGCTGAGCGCCGAAGAATTGGTGCTTTTGAACTGTGGTGTTGGAGAAGACTCTTGAGAGTCCCTTGGACTGCAAGGAGATCCAACCAGTCCATTCTGAAGGAGATCAGCCCTGGGATTTCTTTGGAAGGAATGATGCTAAAGTTGAAACTCCAGTACTTTGGCCACCTCATGCGAAGAGTTGACTCATTGGAAAAGACTGATGCTGGGAGGGATTGGGGGCAGGAGGAGAAGGGGACGACCGAGGATGGGATGGCTGGATGGCATCACGGACTCGATGGATGTGAGTCTGAGTGAACACCGGGAGTTGGTGATGGACAGGGAGGCCTGGCGTGCTGCGATTCATGGGGTTGCAAAGAGTTGGACACGACTGAGCGACTGAATTGAACTGAACTCTGTATGGTAACGCACAGTAACAGAATGTTTCCCATCATTTTGTAATGTATATAAATATCTAATTATTATATTGTACAAGTGAAACTAATGTAATTCAATCACACAAATATGTTAAAAAAAAAAAGAAAAAGACCACCCAGGTTCATCTGTTTCACTCTGTCTGTTAGAGAGTCAGTGTTTATGTCCTCCCAGAATTCATAGTTGAGACAGAACCTCCCAATTTTATGGTATTAGGAGCGAGAACCTTTGGGAGTAAATCAGATGAGTCCATGAAGGTAAGTCACACAAGGGAGAGATTGTCACCCTCATAAAAGTCAGGAGAGCTTGATCCTCTCTGCTCACCACATAAGGACACGGAACATGGCTTCTAGGAACCAGGAAGCAGGCCCTCACCAGACACAGAACCTGACCATGCAGGCACCCCGATCTTGGACTTTCAGCCTCTAGGAAAAAAAACTGGTATTTATAAGTCATCTAGTTTATGGTACTTTGTTATAACCACCCATGCAGAAAAAGACACTTTCCTTCCCCACTGGAAAATCCAGTTAACTCAAAATAAAAACACATCCCGGATCGAGCCACTTCTAAGCTCCCACTGTGTTCCATAAACCCTCCAGTGGGCTGCTGCAGGAGCCTCCACACTGGTTTTCCTTTCTCTTCCCTCAGTCTCACAATCTGTTCTACACTGTGCAGCCGTACGGACACTGTTAAGAGCTAGGTAAGGGCTCTCCTGGAGGCCGTGTTAAGGAGTCCGCCTGCCAGTGCAGGAGTCACGGGTTCGATCCCTGATTCAGGAGGATTCCACATGCTGCAGAGCAACTGCAAGCCCAGAGGCACAGCTATTGAGCCCACGTACCACACGTACTGAAGCCCACTCGCACCAGAGCCCACGCTCTGCCACAAGAAGCCACTGCAATGAGAAGCACCCCCCCCCCAATTAATGAATGAATGGAGCTGCTGCTGCTAAGTTGCTTCAGTCGTGTCTGACTCCGTGCAACCCCATAGACGGCAGCCCACCAGGCTCCCCTGTCCCTGGGATTCTCCAGGCAAGAACACTGGAGTGGGCTGCCATTTCCTTCTGCTCTGAATGGAGCTAGGCAAGGTCGTTCCCCTCTTCTGATTCAAACTTCCCATCACCTCCAGAACAGATACCCAATTTCTTAGGCAGCCGTTCCAGTACTGAATTCTGTTCTCTTGCTCCTTCTTCCCACCTAATGGAAAGATCTTAATGACCCCACCTCAGCTCTACCTCTAAGCACTTTCACATCCTGGTACTTGGATAACATTTCCATATCCATTTACATTAGGTGCCAGAAATGGAAACACTTCTATACAATCTTTGGTAGACTCAGGACCCTAGGCTTAGGTCCTTAAAGAATCCCGCAGCAGGAACTTCTCTGGTGGTGCAGTGGATAACAATCTGCCTACCAAAGCGGTGGACACAGATTCAATCTCCGGTCAGGGAAGATTCACAAGCTGCGACAGTAACTAAGACAATGCACCCCAGCTACTGAACCCATGCTCCACAAGAGAAATCACCACAGTGAAAAAGCCCATACACCTCGCGAAGAGTAGCCCCTAGTCACGGCAGGTAAAGAAATGCCTGCGCAGCAAGGAAGACCCAGCACAGCCATAAATAAACAATGTATAAAAAGAATCCCGGGTCACCACAATACAGAGAATATATGGGTTGGGGAAGGGAACAGCAGCAGTCTGGGACACACTACACATACCTACACAGGTCCCACAAACGTTTCTGCAGTCATGCTTTAAGACACAGGCTACAGATGAATGAATATAATGTCAGGTCTCACGAGGTTCACGCCGCTATGAGCGCGCGCCCGGCCCTTGGGCTGAATGCCTAACTTCTGTGCCTCAGTCTCTCCTCTTACTAGCTCTGTGTGCTTGAACAAAGATCCAAGCTCCTGGTGCCCCAGCGTCTTCATCCTCCTCTTTCGGTCTGTTTATCCAAAGGCTGTTAAGCAGCTTTTGGAAGACTTTTGAAAACCTAACGTCGTTTGGTTTAAAATTTCCCACGGCTCTTAGAATCCTGAGAATATATGCAGAGCCCTCAGCCTGCTATTCCAGGAGTAACTCCGCCTCAAACTTTGTTCCTCGCCGGGCACAACGGAGCCCGGAGTTCCCGAATTCCCAGAGCTCAGTCGCAGCTCCAGCTCTTCGTACACCCCGCTTCCTCCGCCTGAATCCCTCTCCCTCATCTAGTCACACCCCAGATGGTAAGATCACACTGGAAAACGGAAATGTTAAGTTTATTCACAACCACTGTCAGAAACAAGAGCACGTGTACTGACGCCTCACCGTCCCGGGCTCCAGGGGCCGGGCTGCAGGGACGGGGGCACCGCGGACGTTAGTGTCGGACAGCGCGAGGGGGGGAGGGCCCGAGGACAAGCGCTCACCTGCGGCGGGTCCCTCCGATCGGCCGCAGTCATCCAGGCCTTTGCGCGGAGCGGGTCCGGGAGCGGGCCGGCGGGTCTTAAACCGGCCCTGGTGCGAATCATCTCGCGCGGTGCTGCGGCCGAACCTCAGACTCGCTTCTGGGCGGCGGGACTCCCCTGACGCTTTGTCGGTCCTGTTCGGTCGGCCCCGGCTCACGGCTCCGGAACTTCTGTCCGGACGCACACGCCCGAGCAGCCAAAATGACCGCCCGGAGGAGGACGCCGGAAGCCCCGCCCCTCGCTAGGAGACACGCCCGGAAACGCCCGTCCCGAGCCTTCATTGGCTCAGCAAGGCTGCTCCGCAGAGTATTCTGGGTTATGTAGTTCTCACGCTTGGGGGTAACTCCCCCCACCCCTTTGCACTGACAAGCTTAAACCCAAGGGGCGCTGGGAAATGGAGTTCACCCGTCCAAGGACTTAGAAGCCTCCTGTTCGTTCTTAAAGGGGCAGATCTCAGGACTTCTGGGGGATGTTGTCGTGTCTGAAGACAGTCACCCAAGATTGGAGACGTGTTAGTTCCGTTTCTGTGAACTTCATCATGCTGCCTGAGGCTACTGTATTATTTCTGAAGTCCTCAGAGGACACAGAGCCAAGTACACATATAATTCCTAGTCCCTCCGATACACAATGTGTCCGCTGGTAGCAGAAGCTGATAAACATTTCATGGGGGAGAGGCAAAACAGGGCTATGGGCCTAAGAGACACAAACTGCGGTTACCAAACCAAACTTGGGCCAGTCACCTGATGCACAGAAAAGCCAAACCACTGATATCCCCTTGTGGTGAAAGGTAAGTACAGGGTTTACTGCAAGAACAGGCAGCTCGTGCTCAAAAGACCGGAAGTTCCCAAAGACTTTCAAAGAAGGGATTTTAAAGACAGTATGAGGAAGAGGGTAGCAGGATGTGTGATCAGCCTGAGCACAATTCTCTGGTTGATGATGAGATAATGGTGATATTTTCAGAATATTAATTATCAGTTTTCTAACTCCAACTGGTCTGGGAGGCTACATGCTGGTTGTCAGCATGCAGTTAACTTCTTCCACCTGGTAGGGGTTTTAGTAACTGCAAAATAGCTCAAGGATATGGCTGAGGATATTATCCATAGCCCCTGAGGAGGAACTAGAAAGGTCCTTCACTTTGTTTTATGGCTAAACTATTATTATGTTGCCACACCTGACTGCCTTCCTTTGTTTCTGCATCTTCTCACTTCTCTGATTTTGCTTTTTGGAATTCCAGGAACGCTGAGGAAGATAAAATTTTCCATAAACAAGAGTCAGGACAGGAATTCCCTGTCGGTCAAAGGGTTAGGACCCATGCTCTCATTGCTCAGGGCCCGCGTTCAGTCAGGGAACTAAGATCCCGCAAGCACACCCAGTGGGGCAAGTGGGAGTCAGGAGACAGGAGCGTTGGGGATGCCTCTCCCATGACGGTCCCACAGGGTCCTGCTCAGGTTCACTATGTATAAAAAGATAAGAACAAGGATATGTTGTACAGCACAGGAAAATATAGCTTTTGTTCTTAATAACTTTTTAAAGATTTATTTATTTTTGGTCATGCTGGGTCTGCTGCTGTGCGTGGGCTTTCTCTATTTGAGGCGATAAGGGGCTGCTCTTAGTTGTGGTGCTCAAGCTTCTCATTGCCTTGGCTTCTTTTGTTGCAGAGCACAGGTTCTACGGCACAGGGCTTAGGTGCCCTGTGGCACACGGGGTCTTCTCAGAGCAGGGATCGAACTCATGTCCCCTGCATTGGCAGGCTGCTGCTAAGTCTCTTCAGTCGTGTCCGACTCTCTGCTACCCCAGAGACGGCAGCCCACCAGGCTCCCCTGTCCCTGGGATTCTTCAGGCAAGAACACTGGAGTGGTTTGCCATTTCCTTCTCCACTGCATGAAAGTGAAGTGAAAGTGAAGTCGCTCAGTCTGTCCCGACTCCTAGCAACCCCATGGACTGCAGCCCACCAGGCTCCTCCACCCATGGGATTTGCCAGGCAAGAGTACTGGAGTGGGTTGCCATTGTCTTCTAGGATTCTTAATCACTAGACCACCAAGGAAGCCTTGTCTTTAATAAATTTAAATGGAGTATAATCTATAAAAATACTGAATCACTGTTATATACCTGAATTAGCTCCAGGTGTAAAACAACTATACTTCAATAAAAATAAACATAATAAAAAATAAACATTCAGTTCAGTTCAGTACAGTCACTCAGTCATGTCCGACTCTTTGCGACCCCATGAATCGCAGCACGCCAGGCCTCCCTGTCCATCACCAACTCCCAGGGTTCACTCAGACTCACGTCCATCGAGGCAGTGATGCCATCCAGCCATCTCATCCTCTGTCGTCCCCTTCTCCTCCTGCCCCCAATCCCTCCGAGCATCAGAGGCTTTTCCAATGAGTCAACTCTTTGCATGAGGTGGCCAAAGTACTGGAGTTTCAGCTTTAGCATCATTCCTTCCAAAGAAATCCCAGGGCTGATCTCCTTCAGAATGGACTGGTTGTCCAGGTTCCTATGCAATATTGCTCTTTACAGCATCGGATCTTGCAAAAAAAAAAAAAAGAATGGACTGGTTGGATCTCCTTGCAGTCCAAGGGACTCTCAAGAGTCTTCTCCAACACTACAGTTCAAAAGCATCGATTCTTCAGCACTCAGCCTTCTTCACAGTCCAACTCTCACATCCATACACGACCACTGGAAAAACCATAGCCTTGACTAGACGGACCTTAGTCGGCAAAGTAATGTCTTTGCTTTTGAATATACTGTCTAGGTTGGTCATAACTTTCCTTCCAAGGAGTGTCTTTTAAACTTCATGGCTGCAGTCACCATCTGCATTGATTTTGGAGCCCCCAAAAAAAAAGTCTGACACTGTTTCCACTGTTTCCCCATCTATTTCCCATGGAGTGATGGGACCGGATGCCATGAGCTTCGTTTTCTGAATGTTGAGCTTTAAGCCAACTTTTCACTCTCCTCTTTCACTTTCATCAAGAAGCTTTTTAGCTCCTCTTCACTTTCTGCCATAAGGGTGGTGTCATCTGCATATCTGAGGTTATTGATATTTCTCCTGGCAATCTTGATTCCAGCTTGTGCTTCTTCCAGTCCAGCGTTTCTCATGATGTACTCTGCATAGAAGTTAAATAAGCAGGGTGACAATATACAGCCTTGATGTACTCCTTTTCCTATTTGGAACCAGTCTGTTGTTCCATGTCCAGTTCTAACTGTTGCTTCCTGGCCTGCATACAGAGTTCTCAAGAGCCAGGTCAGGTGGTCTGGTATTCCCATCTGTTTCAGAATTTTCCACAATTTATTGAGATCCACACAGTCAAAGGCTTTGGCATAGTCAATAAAGCAGAAATAGATGTTTTTTCTGGAACTCTTTTGCTTTTTCTGTGATCCAGTGGATGTTGGCAATTTGATCTCTGGTTCCTCTGCCTTTTCAAAAACCAGCTTGAACAGGAGGAAGTTCACGGTTCACGTATTAAACATTACCATATTCCAATTAAATCTATACACTATGAAGTGTTAGAATCAGTTTGATCAGTCTCTGTATGTTTGGTCAGGAAGAAGAGAAAAAACACTCCAGGTGGGTCAGCAGGAGTCCAAAGGTGGATCTCTGTAGTCACTTCAGCAAATACTTTAACAGCATAGTAAGTTATTGTGTCCGATTTAGCAAGCATATAATATTTTTATCATATAGTTTCTTTTTGGATAGGCTGATAGTTATTTCTCAAAAACAGAACAATGAAAGACATGCAGCTTTCACACAGATGAACAGGTGTGGCATTCACAGATCGAGCATGTGTGAAAAAGGTGTCTGAACCCCAAACTGCACGGAGTAGCTGAAACTATGATCTCAGCAGTGGGAAGCCGTTATCATTTCCCCTGGATTACAGAAAGTGCTCTGCATGAGGAACTATTACCTGAGAAAACGTTACAAAATTCAAATTACAGAAAGCTAGTCATGACTATGTAGTGATTCAGAGATTATGTCTGAAATGTCTCAGTAGAGTATCAGTATATGGTTTAAAATGTGAAAATCTTAGAGAAGTTTCAGCAGTGATGTCTGAGAAGAGATACAATTAAGCTGAGCATGTGACCAGAATAATTATTCTGAAAGACATTGTCTTAAAAATGTGATTCTTCTTTACGCTTTAAGTCATTATGCAATATCAGCATTGAGGAAAAGATAAAGGGGGCACCGAGAGCAGGCAGAGTGCAAAGAATAGAGAATAAAGAGACAGAAGCACTATAAGCTTTGCTCATTCCTATAATGAAGTATTGAGGCTGAGGTTAAAGTGTATTGAGAATGGTCAGATCCAAGAAGTGAAGGAAATTGCTTAACTTTTTTCTGATGTCTTTTACATCTATTAAGATATAGAACCATAAAACAATTTTTAAGAATGAATCATACCAAAGATCATATTCAGTCTCTGCAATAATGAGTTTTGACATTGATTTGTTACTTTGCATATAGTTAAGTGAGCACAAGTTTCTCACTATAAATACCACGTGGAGTTGTGGAAACAGGAGAGGATGAGGTTCCTCACAGATCACTGCACTGTCATAAGCATAAAAAAGTTCACACAGTATTTATGCTTTTGAAAAATGTGATAAGTGAACAAGAGATAATCCTGAGGATCTTAAATTAGGACAGATTTCAAAGTCACTGAAAAAGTACTAAAAACTTTGAGTCTGTAAATAATAGGGAACCATCAAATTAAAATCTTGAAAAAGAAATCCATGCAGTATTTTACTACAGGAATATAAATGAATGTTGAAAAGAAAAACTCATTATGGGAGGTATTGTTGCTATGACGTTTTATTAGTAGCAATAAATGTAACTTATTTCAGCAAGATTTATCATTAATGACAACCATATTACCTAAATATTCTGGATTGAAATGATATTTAAATAATTAAATTTTGTGCTTCATATCTGCACACATTAAAAAGCATTTTACATGATTAAATACTAAAAGATGAAAACAATTTTTTCAATCAATTTTAAGTGAAGCAGACATCACAGAGCTGAAGAATTACACATTTCACCACAGGTAAGACTATTTTTCAATGACCAAGTATTGTTTGTAAGTTAGTCATGTGTGCTCACTCACTCAGTCATATCCGACTTTTTGCAACCCCATGGATTGCAGCCCTCCAGGCTCCTCTGTCCATGGGACTTCCCAGGCAAGAATACTGGAGCGGGTTGCCCTTTCCTTCTCCAGGGGACCTTCTTGACCCAGGGATTGAACCCGTGTCTCCTGCACTGGCAAGCTCATTCTTTACCATTGCACCATGTTACTTATAATAAATGGCAAGTTATTGTCAAATATGGACAAGAAAGACTACATGGAAATGTAGGTCTTGGAATGTTGCTTTTAGGTGCTAATGGCTGTCGAATTTTGTTAAACTTTTACTTATATTAAAAATACTTATTTAATACTTAAAACTAAAAGGGTTAAAAATAATTGTTAATAAAATCAGTTTTTTTAATTGAATTTTTAAAGGAATCTTATCATTTCTCCTACATGAATAAACACTCAATAACACATCATGTCTCTTTTGGAAAATCTCTCTCCTTTGGTGTTTCCATCAAAACCTGTCAGAAGTTATCACATACTTTCCTGGCTTTATCTTACTTACACACACCCACACACAGAATTCTTGACATCCCTTCAGTTCTTCCAGTCTTCTAAAGCTTCCAGAAGTCAGTGAATTTTTAGGACTTTTTCCTCTCCATTTGAAAGCAACTTCACCCAGCCAATATGCTTAGAAAATGCAAATAAACTTTTTGGAGATCAGCTTAAAGTTCAAATTAACAGTGAATTTTGAAACAGTAAACACAAATTAAAGAAAAATAAATCCTCCAAGGCAAAAAAGGAGAGTTTCATCACCACATGCAGTTTTTCTTAAGGCATTTACTTAAGAAAACTTGTCTTTTCTTCCTTTGCCCATTACGATATATTTTTTAAAGCTATATAAGCCTTTTGCCAGATTTGCATTCTGGAAACCTTTTGCTCCGGGACCTGAGAGATTGCTCTTTTAAATTCAATCATTACGTAAGAGTGTGCCCTTATCTTCCAGTTTCTGTAGGAGAGAAGGAGCCTAACTTCAGCAGGTGCCAGGCTCTAATTTATAAAACTACCTCCTGTCATAAAGGTATAAGAAATGTATTTTTCCTTTAGATAAAGACACTTGGCAAACACCAATGGTCACTCCAATTAGAAGGTAAATTTAGCATGAATGATACGAAAAATGGTGCTGTCACATCCTCTTACTGGAGAACTAGTTCTCATTTATCTCAAGAACATGTATGTAACACATTGTACTGCATGGTCACATAAAACGGTGAGGTTCCTTACTGACTTCACGATCCGCTTAGTAGATTGCCTGTAATGCATATCACATTCTGCCTCAACGCTTCTTCAACAGGAAAAAAAAATGTTTTCTCTCACTTCTTTTTATGTGAAGAAGTCTTCTTGGTTAGCAGGACATTTTATTTAAAATTATGTTTCCACAACAGTTCCTACCTTAGAACACCAAAACACTGAACAGTAAGTAATCATGCTGTACAGTTATAAACTTGGCTGTTGTATATGTGTATGCCTTTGTGTGAAAATCTAAAACATCACTGCCTAAGTATTCATTGTGTAAAATACTGGGTAGATAGTAGGGTTATGTGATAGGTCTGTCCAAATGAGGCCCGTCAGGAGGGCAGAAGTAACACCTATACACAAAGGCAGCATCAATATCAATTCTTCACAGACTTAGAGAGTAAGCCCCCAAGTTAATATCATGAGAAGAGCAAAAGATTAGTCCACAAAATCAAAGTAAATAAGCAAAATAAAGACTTTACTCAAAATGATGTACTTAATTTCAAATAAACAAAAGCAGAGATAATCAGATATACTTAGAAGCAAACTACTGCTTAATCTAAGCACTGTATTGAACATGTGAAACCTGGAATTTAAGTCAACTTGTGCCAGACAATGGCAGTTGCAGTTATATATGGTATTTATCCCATGGCTGAGATGTGTGGATAAACTTTGAGTAGATTTATATAAATAAAAATAATTTCAGACTTACAGTTGAGAAGATAAAAATATGAAATGTGCTATAAAATACTAGAAGTGAATTAGGAAAAAAGACTATGATTGGCAGAGTTTTGATGGCTGTGGTTCTGACCCCTGGAGTTACTCCCCTGAGTATGTTATGTTACAAGATAAAAGAATTTTTCAGATGTAATTAAAGTCGCTAATTGTTTGACTTGAAAATAGAGATTATTCAGGTTGGCCTAATGTAATCACATGAGTTCTCAATGTGGAGAACTTGTTCTGGCTGAAACAGAAGTGGAAGTCAGGCAGATCTGAAGCGGGAGAAGAAATTCTCTACTTGACAATCTCCTGCTGTGGCTAGAATATAGAGGAATTCAAAGGGAAACTATGAGAAGGAAATTAACTGTGCTTTGTGAGTGTGAAAGTGGACCTAGAGCTCCAGATGAACAGAAATAAATGAATCCATTATTATATTTGCGAGACTTCAACATCCCTCTACCAGAAATGGACAGTTCCAGCAGGCGGAAAATCAGTTAAGGGCATATTTAAACTCCAAGCACCTTCAATCAATTTAATATAATTGATATCTACAAGACTACTTCATCAAAAAAGAGCAGACTGCATATTCTTCTCAAGCTCACATGGAACATTCGCTACCACATTTTCTGGGCTATAAAATATACCTTAACAAACTTAAAGGAATAGAAATCACACAATGTCTGCTCTCAGACCACAATGGAATTAAAGTAGAAATTAAAAAGATAAAGATAGCTGGAAAATCCCAAAATGCATGGAGCTGAAAAAACATAGTTTTAAATAATTCAAGGACACTTATGAGTCAGGAGAAATCTCAAGAGAAATTTCAAACTGCTTGAAACTAAATGAAAACAATTTACCAAAACTTGTGGGTTGCAGAGAAAGCAGTGCCTAGAGGAAAATGTACAGCATAAAAAGAAGAAATACACAAAATCTTTAGTCTGAATTTCCATCCTAGAAAACTGTAAAAAGAAATGCAAATTGAATCCAAAACAGAAAAAGAAATAAAAATTAGAATAGAAATCAATGAAATGGAAAACAGGAAGCATGGGTGTTAGATTTTCTCAAATGCTTTTACAGCATTTATTAATTTCTTTAAACGATACAGGCCTATTCAGATTGTCTATTCTTACTTTCTAGTGAAGAACTGCATCAATAATTACTAACCTTCCAAAGCAGAAAGCACCAGGCCCAAAGAGATTTACTAGGGAATTTTACCAAATATTTAAGGAAGATATTATACCAGTCATCTACAATCTCTTCCAGATGAAAAGTGCAGAGGACATACTCCCTAACTCATTCTATGAGGCCAACATCACTCTAATACCAAAACCAGACAATGACATTACAAGGAAACTATGGACCAATATCTCTCATGAGCACAGAAGCAAATCCAACAATGTGTAAAGAGAATTATTCACCACAACCAAATGGAATTATCCTAGGTATGCAAGGCTAGTTTAATATTCAAATACAAATTAACTTTGGCCACCTGATGTAAAGAGCTGACTCATTAGAAAAGACCCTGATGCTGGGAAAGATTGAAGGTAGGCGAAGGGGACGACAGAGGACGAGATGATTGGATGGCATCACTGACTTGATGGACATGAGTTTGAGCAACCTCTGGGAAATGGTGAAGGACAGGGAAGCCTGGGGTGCTGCAGTCCATGGGGCCACAAAGAGTCGGACACAACTGAGCAGCTGAACAACAACAATCACATCAACAGGCTAAAAGAAGAAAAATCACATGATCATATCATAGATGTGGAAAAAACATTTGAGAAAATCCAACATTTGAAGAAAATCTACAAAAATATAATAAATAGACATGATAAACACAGCATAATAAGTATCAGGTTGTGAAATAAAGACCTTACTCGAAATGACGCATTTAACTTCAGATAAACAAAAGCAGAGATGACCAGATATATACTTAGAAGCAACTGCTGCTTAATCTTACTTGTGAGAAGTTCAAAGGTTTTCCATGAAAATCAGGAACAAGGCAAGTATGTCTTGCTACCCACTGCTTTTCAGCATTGTCCTGGAAGTCCTAGCTAATTCAGTAAGACAAGAAAAAAAAATGAAAAGGTATAGATTGGGAAGGAAGAAATAAAACTGTCTCTGTAAACAAGTGATAAGAAAGTCTCTATGTATAATACCTGAAAGAATCAACAACAAAAATTCTCGATCCAGTAAGAAATTATAGCAAGGTTGTTGCTATATGCCAGCAGTGAATGAACGGAATTTAAAATTTTAAATATATTACCATTTACATTAGCATCCTCCAAAATTAAGTACTCAGGTACAAATCTAACAAAACATATACAAGGGCTATATGGAGAAAACTACTGAATTCTGAAGGTATCAAAGGAAAACTAAACAAATGGAAGAGACATCTCATATTCATGGAAAGGAAGGTGCAATATCGTCATTCAAGTGTACGCTGAATCTAAGGAGAGTTTTAGGATATGAGCTCGTACTGCTAGAAGGAAGGTGTGAGAGAGTTCTAGTCACATCCAGGTCCACAGGGCATAGCCCTGCCTTCTCTTCTGTACAGTAACAGAAGCTCAGATATCCTGACGGAGGGGGGGTGCCAGTTTTATAGCCCACACGGACTGGCATTCGTAGAGTCATAGAGTAACACCCCAACACGGAACACAGCAGTGTTAGGCTGTTCCTGCTGCTGCTGTTTTTGAAGAAACTTTCCTTTCTTTATGAATCCACTCTGCTTGCAAACACTGCTTCTATCAGTTCTCTTGACAGCAGGGCAGACAGTTTGTTGACTTAGCAAAATAAACCTTTATTAGAGTTCTGTTTTGATTATTCTCCTTTGAAAACTATCTCATTTCAAATGTGTTAGAAAATGTATTTTCCCTCAGTTACTTATTTTCAGTTATGTCAATTTTTAATTTTTATTGTTGAAGACTTATCACACCTTCCCATCTAAGAATTTGGATTTTCATGAGTCTAGATCATAGTTTCACTCTTTATAGCTTGCTTCTTATCCTTTCTAATGAACTGCTTCTCATTCTCTACACCTTGAAGAATTAATTGACCTAAAACATTATACATTAGTGTTTCCCATGTTCGAAAGCTATATAACTCTTCTAACAGTCTCTTATTCTCAGAATTGTGCCACTTCCTGATATTTGTGTCATTTCTACCATAGTTCATCTCTCTCATTTCCCCTCTCTGTCCCTCTCCTCTTTCCTTTGTTTTACCCCATGTGTTTGTTCTCTATCTCTGATCCAAGATCACACCTGGTCAGAAATAATGTACTAAATGTATGCAGTGACCTTGTACTCAGGTTCCATGAAAAGGGAACACAGGAAAATGATGAGCCATCTAGAGTGGCTTCCCAGACATGGAATCTTCTCTGTATGGATTTACTCCTGGCAAAATGAGGAAATGTAACTAAGCTGAAGTCAAGACAGGTCCTAGATGTCAGACATTCTCTCTCTGTTCTTCATACTATTTAGTGGAATCCAGAAGAATGGACGTGTGTTTAGATACAGTTATGAAACTTAAAATTTATAATGCCATTGTATTTGTTTTATGCTCTTCCGTCTGCCTTCTGAAAACCTCTGTTGCCTCTTCACATTGCAGAGCCACGCACAGCTCTCTGATGCACTCTCGTAGATGATGCTAACACAGTACATGGTTGGAGAGGGCCACCTGAACACAACTCAAGATAAGTCCATGGGGTTGTCCGCAGGACCAGGGAGGTGATGCAGGCTCAAGATCAGGCCGCTTTGCTGTCCTAGGAAATAAAGAGCACAGAATGGGGAAGGCCTCGTCAGGTGAAGGGCACAGCTATGGGATGGGACGTCTGGAGGAGGACAGGGCCTACAACCAGTTTATCTGTAAGTGATTTCCAGAGGGCTCCTGTTTGCTGGTGACACGTGACCACTAGAGTAGAAGGGTAGGTCCAGGACCAAGAATATCCCATTGCAATAGAACAGTCTGTGTTCAAGGACTATTCAAAGATAGGTGCACACCTCCTGACACAATATGCAAAAGTCAGCACTGGCGAGCACTGCAGAAGGGGCAGGAAGGACAGCAGGCGCGCGTCCAGAGAGGGGAGGAGTAGTCGTGAGCGGTATGTAAGAGTAGAACAGACGAGTCGTCAGAACGTCAAGAATGGGGAAGCACCACCAGAAAGGAGGTGTAGCTGCTAGAACTGGCACAAAATACTAATCAAACACAGTAAGCTTCTCCTATAATTTGAACACAGCCTTGATCTCATGCCCTCCCCCAGGTGCCATTTAAGACCAGGAGCCTCCTGATGCATTTTGCTGTGACTGGATTAACAGTCATTTGTGAACCACTGAATGCACTCCATCCTACTCCAGAGATGAGCAAATACACATGGCAACCATGTGATACAGTTACTTAGAGAAAGATATTACAAAGTGTAGCCAGTACCAGGCCAGAATAACTCAGCACACAGCAGTACACAGGAAAGAAAACTGTTGCAGAAAACTTCAGAGAGTCTTGCAAGAAAAGACCATGGTCCACGTAATTAGTAAACATGTCAATGATGGCAAATCCTGGCACAGGCAGGCATGAGGAAATGTCAGCTAGGAGAGAGAGAAACAGGATCTAGGGTACTAGAGTACTTTAGATCTGGACAAAGTCACCAGGTCAGGCAGAGGGCAAGCAAAACAGAATCCATTACAGTGACCAGTAGATGGCTGACCCTGAATCATTCTTTGTGAGGCTTCATGAAAGCAGAAGTTGGGGCTTTTCAAGGAGAGAAGAAGGCAGTGCACACATCTTATCCAACCAACCCCAGCACCTACTTAGGGACTTGGGGAAGGACGCACTGTCCGTGGTTCTGATGTAGGAAGGGCAGACCAGGCTCTAGGGTGAAAAGAGAGAGCAAGGAATACATCTGGGCACAGAGGTGGGTGTGAGGACCTCACCCAGGGAGGTTTTAAGTTCAAGGTTCTCCAGCATCAAGGTACAAGCGTCCCTGAACCTCAGCCATTTGGCCTCACTCCTCTCAGAAGAAGCATAACTGAACAAGGGCTCGGTCGTTGCAGCTCATGGCTCTAGAACATGGGCTCGTAGTTGTGGCGCACCCGCTTAATTGCCTTGTGGCACGTGGGATCCTCCCAGACCAGGGATCGAACCTGCGTCCCCTGCATTGGCAGGTGGATTCTTAACCACCTGACCACCAGGGAAGTCCTTACATTTAAGTTCTTAACATACAACTTTGCAGAAAGCACCCAGGTTTGCTCAGCAAATTCAGACAGGATTCAATACTAGCTTAGACCTCCCACAGCACCCATTGAGGGTGGAAACATCTAAGCCTTCTATGGCTTCTCTTCCTGTATGGCTGCTCCTTGCCTAAGACTAAGCCACACAAACCCACCAGTCAATCTTGGATGCCCATGGCCCTCTTCCATTTCTGTGCAGCTCTCGCTGTCCTTCAGCAATGACAGCCTTCTCTGTCCAGCTAACCCTCATTCAAGTCACCCCAATCCCACTAATTATCACAAATGACCATATTTGCCTCTGTCCATATCCACCAGGCTGAATGAATCATTCCAGGCCCGATTAAAGTCCTCACAAAATCTTGGTGAGTCCCTAGTGAAGTGAATAAGCAATAGCTCCGGTCTGTATGCCATCCTGCCTCAATCACTGCTATTCCTTGGCATCCAACTCATACCTATTCTTCTCTTGGAAGCCTTGGCCACTTACCAGGCTCTCATGTCTGATACACCCTACCTTTACGGCCACATGAAGTGAAGTGAAGTCGCTCAGTCGTGTCCTACTCTTTGCGACCCCATGGGCTGTAGCCTACCAGGCTCCTCTGTCCATGGGATTTTCCAGGCAATAGTCCAGGAGTGGGCTGCCATTCCCTTCTCCAGGGGATCTTCCTGACCCAGGGGTCGAACCTAGGTCTTCTGCACTGCAGATTCTTTACCATCTGAGCCACCAAGAAACCCAACACCATCACTCAGGTACTCAAGCAAGAGCCCCAGTGCTCAGCCTCTATCCTCCACTTCCTGCTCCCTGAACAGCGTTAGGACAGTAACATGAAGATTAGACCTCCTAAATGTGACCACAGGTCACTCACTTGGGTCCACATAGTAGCTACCACATTTTGGATATCTCCACTTGAATCCCTCTTTCGATTTCCCAATTTGTGAGTCCAGCTGCCAATTTGATGCCTCCACTTACTGGTCCCTGAAATACTTCAGACTCTTAATATGGTAAAAAAAAAAAAAAAAAAAAGCTTCTGATAAACCCAGTGATTATTACTCACACTATCAACTTCCTCATCTCAGTTGGAGCTTCCATCCTTACAGCTGCTAAGACCAAACACCCTGGGGTTATCTCTGGTTTCTCTGTTTCACTTCTCACCATCCAAACTAGAAAACCTAGTTGCCCCCTTTTAGAACATGCATCCAGACTTCAACCTCATCTACTAAATCACAACTCGGGCCCATTAACTCTCAGCTAGACTATGTCAGTAGCCTCTAACAGGATTTGCCTCACTCCTCTCACTCCCACGGTCTGTTTTCCACTCTACATACAGTCAGAGATAGCTTTTTAAGACCTTGATAATATCACCTCCCTCCTCTGATTGAAACCACCCAATACCTCCAGAATAGATGCTCAATTTCTCAGGAATTCATCCTATATTTTGTGTTCATTCCAGATAAGGATACCTGTGCTTCCTCAACACTCCCACCTTCATTTTAATACTAAGTATTTGCACATGGTGGTACCAGCTCCTGGGTTAACTTTCCACACTACTTTACGATGATTGCCAGAAATGGAAATTTAACAATATAACCTCTGATATGGACTTAAGACTCTGGGCATGGGGTTTCTCGAGGGTGCCCAGAGCCAAGGATTAGGAAGACGGCACCTAAGAGTTCCCAGATTCCACAAACCAGAAAACATCTGAGTGAGGGTTAGAGCCAGAAAGCAACTAGGACACCCTCTACATACCCGTTTTGTTTCTGTAAGTACTTCTGCAGCCGTGGGACTCTGTGAAAAGAGACAGACCTTAGAAAAATGTAACAGTGGGGACAGAAAGGTTGAGGCTCATGCCACCCCATATGCATCCATGCCGAGACCAAGCCAGGTGACCTCAACTTGGCTGTCTGACCTCTGTGCCTCGGTGCACTTTGTCACTCCTTACCAGCAGTGTGACCTTGAACAAAGATTCAACCTCCTAGTGCCTCAGCGTTCTCATCACTCCCCTCAAATCTGTCTTTCCTTTGAAGAGCCTTGGGAAACATTTTAAAAGCAAATGTAAATCCTGTTCCCCTTTTTGTTCCAAACTCTCCACACCTTCTTGCTGCTGCTGCTAAGTTGCTTCAGTCGTGTCTGACTGTGCGACCCCACAGAAGGCAGCCCACCAGGCTCCTCTGTCCCTGGGATTCTCCAGGCAAGAACACTGGAGTGGCTTGCCACGTCCTTCGCCCCACACCTTCTTAGGTCCCGACAGTAAAGATACAACCCTCAGCCTGACAGTCTGGTCGTGACTCCGCTGCACAGTGTCTGGGTCCTGAAGACATCTGATGGACCCAGGTTTCCTGAGTCCTCCAGCCACAGCCCGACCTCCAGGCCTCCGCGGCTGCCCCTCACCCTGCCCCAGGCGCCATCGCCCAGTCCATCCCACACAGGGACCACCCACGGCCGCCTCACCGTCCCGGAGCCCGGGGCCTGGGCTGCGGGCACGTGGGCGGGAGCCTCGCTCTTGGGGCTCTCGTGTCCGGTGGGCTGAGGGCAGGGCGCGCCCGGAGGACGACATTTATCCAGGCTGGTCCCTCAGCGCCGCCGCCTCCAGCGACTGTGGGCGGAGCGGGGCCAGGAACGGCGGCGAGACTCGGGCAAGGCGGTCCCCGGGCGGCGTCGCCGAAGCTCAGACCCGTCTCTGTGCAGCGACGACAGGCCCTCCCACTGAACGTTCTCGGCCCCATCGCCCAGCGCTCACAGGCCTCCGGACCTGCACAGACTACAGCAGAGAACACGGCCGCCCTAGGGAGGAGGCCGGAAGTCCCGCCCCAACGAGGTGCGCTGTCAGCGGAAATCGCCCGTTTCCTGGTAATTCATTCGTTCCCCAAGCTGCCCTTTACTCGGAACAGCCCGGGTCACGTAGCGCGAGCACACGAGCGAGTCACGAGCAACGGCTCTCCATACGAGACTTTCAGCAGAAAGAGAAAAGGCTAAGCTCCCCAGTGAGCGTCGCTGGAAAACGATGACTCCGGTTCTAAGGACAGAGACGCGGCTTTTCTTCTAAAGTCTGCGGGATCCGTCTGCAGTGGATCACCGGAGGGTCTGTGTTACTAAACGGAACTTAGTCCACGGGCTCCACAAAGCCCATCTAGTGCCACCTGGTGGCGATGAAAGAAAGTACAAAATTTACTGCAGGGCACCCAGCAAGAGTGGGGGACAAGACTCAAATCCACTCCCGCGGGGTCTCTGAGTTAGGGGTGCTTTTTAAAATATGTATTTGACTGTGTCTGATCTTAGTGGCAGCATGGTGGCTGTTCAGTTGCAATGCGTGGGCTTGCCCGGAAGCACATGAGATCTTAGATCCTCTACGAAGATGGAACCCGAGGCTCCTGCACGGTCAAGTCCCAGTCTCTTTATTGATTCTCACGAAGAGCAAGTTAAATGCTATCATTTGCTTGCAAATCCCAGTCAGGAACTGAGCCTGAAGGAGCTCCAATAAGTCACCTGAAGATTCTCAGGTGGAAAACCCACGCTGACACCCTAGTGTCCTGTAGCACTGGCCACCCGAAGCGTGGCTTCATGGCATCGGCTTGGACTGTGAGCGTCAGGAGGAGCGCAGGGGGGCTGGGCTCAGTGTGTCACCACTGCCACACCCTCCTAATGGGGAATGGGCGACACGGCTCTTCAGCTCCTCTGAAGACCAGGGGACAGGATCTCTCCTTATCCCTGTTTACAGGGGGTCAGGGAGGGTAG
>NW_024070197.1:487491-574482 GCF_014754425.2 Oryx dammah | reverse complement strand
GACAGGATCTCTCCTTATCCCTGTTTACAGGGGGTCAGGGAGGGTAGGGTGGGTGACTGCCATTTCTCTGTGAGTCAAGGCAATGGGATCCAGGATGTGAACCCAACAGCTAGGCTGGAAACCCAGGCTGCCTGACCCAGGCTTGCAGAGACTGACCCCTGCCCTCCTATTTCCCTCCACACTGGGCTTTTGAGATGTACGGTCCATCCTGATGGCCCTTGATCCATCTAACAGTCCTGCTCCAACCCTCCATCCCCCATAATGGAGCACGAAAATGGCCAAACACTACAAAGCAAGGGTTTATTATTCAGTCTGGACTTTAGAAACTGACGAACGACATATTAGGGCGGATTAATCTTTATTTTCCCCCGCCTGGGCCATGTGGCATGAGGCTTGTGAGATCTTAGTTCCCCAACTAGGGACTGAACCTGGGCCTCAGACAGTGAAAGAGCAAAGTCCTAACTGCTAGACCGTCAGGAAATTCCCAGGGTATATTAATCTGTAAAATGTATGGTACACGTGTCCCACTACACTGTGCATAACAAACACTGAAAAAGCCCAGGATACATTCTTCCAGCACTGAAAGCAAATCTTAACAATCACCTTATTCAACAAGTGAAGATGGATGACTCTTCAATGTACATCTTTGTCCTACTTGTTAAAAAAAAAAAAAAAATGAAAATAACCAAAGTTCATAAAGTAGGCAGAAGATAAAAGTGGGTATTTTATAAGATAGAGCAAATGAAAAAGAGACCAAACATTTGAAGAAAAAAAACCTGCTAATCATGAATTCTTAGAGAAAAAAAAAAAAAACAGCGAGACAGCATGATAAACTTACTAAAAAGGCTAAAATTAATAACGACTGACCAAATAAAGTATTCACTATGATGTGGAAAACTGGAACCCTCATACAGTGCTGGAAAGAATGTAAAACACACAATTATTAGGTCACAAATTGTTAGTTTCTTCAAAAGCTAAATAGTCACAGAACTCATGATTCAGACACAGCAATATACTTTGAGCAAAAAATAAAATAAATAAATATCCTTATAAAAACTGTATAGAAATGTTTGCACCAATTTATTTTCTACTGTCAAAATCTGGAAATATCCAAAATGCACATAAACAAGTGAATGCTTCTGTTCAGTTCAGTCACTCAGTCGTGTCTGATTCTTTGTGACCCCATGGACTGCAGCATGCCAAGCTTTCCTGTCCATCACCAACTCCCGGAGCTTGCTCAAACTCATGTCCATTAAGTCGGTGATGCCATCCAACCATCTCATCCCTTGTTGTCCCCTTCTCCTCCTGCCTTCAATCTTTCCCAGCATCAGGGTCTTTTCCAGTCAGTCAGTTCTTTGCATCAGGTGACCAAAGTATTGGAGTTTCAGTATCAGTCCTTCCAATGAATATTCAGGACTGATTTCCTTTAGGATTGACTGGTTGGATCTCCTTGCAGTCCAAGGGACTCTCAAGAGTCTTCTCCAACACCACAGTTCAAAAGCATCAATTCTTCAGCACTCGGCTTTCTTTATGGTCTGACTCTCACATCAATACGTGACTACTGGAAAAACCATAGCTTTGACTAAACGGATCTTTGTTGGCAAAGTAATGTCTCTGCTTTTTAATATGCTACCTAGGTTTGTCATGAACAAGTGAATGGTTAAATAGCAGTATATCTAAAGAGGATTGAACCAAGAAAAAGGAGGGAGATGAACCATTCATATAACATCTATATTATAAATGTCACATAAAATAATTACAGGAAAAAAAAGCAACACTTAAGGATTCCATCCTATAAATTATAGAAAATGTAAAGGTATCTATTTAAAGAAAAGTAAATAGTAGTTGTGGTGTACAGGCTCAGTTGCCTCAAGGCATGTGAAATCTTGCTGGACCAGGGATTGAACCTGCGTCCCCTGAATTGGCATGTTGGTTTTTACCCACAGTACCACCAGGAAAGTCTCAATATTTCATTTTAAATATGTACACTTTACTACATGTAAATTATACCTATATAAAGCTTTAAAAAAAAACCCACTGAGATGTACATCCTCCTTTTTTAAGAAACAGATTTGGCAACCGTATACTGAAGGAAACTTAGATGGCTGAAAATAACGCGGAGTTAAAGCTCCCCTCCGGGCCCTCCTGATCTTTCTGTGCGAAACAAAGAGCTCTCTCAGCTGAAGAGAAAATGGACAGTAAGGTTGGTTACGCCCAGCTCCCAGCGGTCCCAGCCTCTGGCTGATCTCCAGAATTCCTTGACCCAGCCGTTTAAGAGATAACTACTCTGAACAAGCTTGGAGAAGACAGTGGATTTCCACATGTATACCTATATATAGTTACTCTTTTCTTGGGTTAGTGCTGCTGCTAAGTCACTTCAGTCGTGTCCGACTCTGTGCGACCCCAGAGACAGCAGCCCACCAGGCTCCCCCGTCCCTGGGATTCTCCAGGCAAGAACGCTGGAGTGGGTTGCCATTTCCTTCTCCAATGCATGAAAGTGAAAAGTGAAAGTGAAGTCGCTCAGTCGTGTCCGACTCTTAGCGACCCCATAGATTGCAGCCTACCAGGCTCCTCGGTCCATGGGATCTTCCAGGCAAGAGTACTGGAGTGGGGTGCCATAGCTCACTAATCTGATTGCTGCCCCTTCTCACCTCATTTAATGTGATCTGTTCCTGTAAAGTGCTGGTCTGGTTCTTTTTCATTGGGAGGTTAAGGTTCCTTCTAGTTTTCCACCTCTTCAGAGCATGGAAGCCTGCCGAGCTGACTTTCCCACCCGGGCTTTCAAGACCTCCTCGAGAGGACGCCCTGTGCCTTCGTGAGCGGTACAAGTCATGTCTAAGGGATTTATTGGTTTTCCACGTACCCCAAGGAATATTGGCCTCTCTCTCCTCCTCTTTTCTCTACACTTTCTTTTCCGCTAGAATGACCAACTCCAGGACAAAGGCCTTTTGCCATTCGACCTCCCTCCATCCACCATAAATCTTGCCTGACCCAGTAGCCCAAGGAAGCTCGGACGGTACTCTAGGGCGCCATTGACTATTGTCCTTTCCAAGTTCCCGGGGAACCGTCCGGCCAAAAGGCCCTCTGGAGGAGGTACTTGGGGGAAGCCCCCCCTTCTCTCTCTTTGCCAGGTCAAAAACCTGGGTGACGACCTTTTCTCTCAACCAGACAGTCGCTAGCCATTTGCTATGGGGTCAAGCCAATCCGTCCTGCGGGACTCTCCCTTGGCCTGCGTAAAACGAAACCTCAAACCTCTATTCTTGACCAATCTCAAGGTTCATAAACTCGAGTCACTTTGCACTCAAATTTGGCCTTAAGACAAACTGGATAACCAAAACCACTGGCCTGAGTTCAGGACTTTTGATTTCAATATTTTATCAGATCTCACAAACTTCCTCAAACAGAATGGGAAATGGTCGGAGGTCCCCTATATTCAAGCTTTCTGGGACCTTAAAAGCCATCCTTCTCTCTGCAACGACTGTTCTACCTATCAAATCCTCCTCGGCTCTCTCTCCCACTCCACTAAAAAAGAATCCAAATCTAAAGCCCCTCAAAGGCCCACTAAACCCTCAGCCCCCGATTTTGACCCAGCAGATGAGCCTCCTTCCTACCACCCTGGAGATGAGGCTTCCGGACACGAGACCCCACACTCTAGCCCTTCCTCCTCCAAAACAGGAAGCGATGACCCCGAAACCCCAAAATAGATTTCCACCCCTACCCCCACCCCACTGGCCAGGACCCAAAGCAAACAGGTTTCCTCTCCGAGAGGTAGCAGGACTGGAGGGCCCTACATGGCTTCATGTGCCTTTCTCAATTTCTTATATAAGCCAAATTGAAGAAAAATTGGGATCCTTTTCAGAAAATCCTACTAGATATAGGAAGGAATTCCCTGGCCTTAGCCAAGTATATCATTTAACCTGGAAGGCTCTTTATTACATTCTAAATGCCACTTTGACTGATGAAAAGGAACGGATCTGGCAGGCAGCCCGGACTCATGCTGATCAGCTCCATAACCAGGACAGGACTAAGCCGGTGGCTGACGGTGCAGCCCCTTTAACTGAGCCCCGGTGGAGGCGTCAGCAGGCGCGGCCGACACCCTGTGCCTGCGTCACACGATCACCTGTTTACCAGAAGGAACGCTAGAAAGCTCGCACATTCATGTTAACTACGATAGGATTAGGGAAGCGACTCAAGAAAATGATGAAAATCCTGCCCCTTTTCTTTCACAGCTTAGTGAGGTGAGGCCGTCCAAAAATGCACTAATCTAGATATTTCCACCCCCGCTGGACTTCTGTACCTACACATCCAGTTCATAAGCCAGTCAGCCCCTGATATTCGCCGAAAACTATGCCAGTTAGAGAAGGGCCCCGAAACTCCTCAGTGAGATCTCCTAGAAACAGCCTTTTAAGTTTTCAACAATGGGGAGGAAGAAGTGAAAAAAGAAAAAGGAAAGGAAAGAAAGGTCAAATATGCTTTATTCGCTGCAGCTAGCCGAGAAAAAAATTCAACCCCTTTGGCCCATCAACCTCAGCCCAGCTGCATAGGACCTAACCCGCCAGGCCCCTGCTTCAGATGAAACCAAATGGGACACTGGGCTAAGTCCTGCCCCAACCCCCGGCCATCCCCCAAACCCTGCCCCACCTGCAAACAATGGGGCCACTGGAAAATGGATTGTCCTCAGACACTACCCACCAAGTCTCGGGGTCCACCCCAGGCCCAACAACAATGGGCTGGGAACCAGACTCAGGGGGACCCTGGCACCCCAGACGATGGTTCCTCGGATGAGGTGAGAGATGATGTGCCTGAGTTATTCCAGGGACGAGCCCAAGCTCCAGGCCCCAAGTGCGCCCCGTGCAGACAGACTGGGAGCTTCAGGCAATTGGCACGGTGGCTGGACACAAAGTCTCGTTCCTAACAGACACTGGAGCGGCCTTTTCACTTTCAACCTCCTTTAAGGGCCCTCTCCAACCTTCAGAAGTGGCCATCAAAGGGGTCTCAGGCATTCCTTTTTATCCCCAAATAACCCCTCCTCTCCTTTGTTCCTTTGGCAAAACGACACTAAGACATTCTTTTATAGTGGTTCCTCAATGCCCAGTGGCATTGATGGGACATGAGCTTCTGGATAAACTACATACTTCTATAAACCTCCCATTCTTCAAGCCCGTATCAGTTCTTTGCATCCAAATGGCACCCGAACCTGTGGCCAGCCTTCACTCCCCAAACCTGCCCCCCGACCTTCCCCCAATAGATCCTCGGGTCTGGGACAGTGAAGCCCCATCAGTAGCCCGACACCATTCCCCCGTACAGGTTTCTCTTAAAAATCCCTCTCGGGTCATGACCCAAACATACCCTGCCCACAGAATCCCAACAAGGACTTAAACCAAAATCTCCCAACTGCTCAAAGCCGGCCTTTTGCAGTCTATCTGTTCTCCTCGTAATACTCCTAAACGGGCAGTCAAAGAGGGACCCCACTCCTGGCGTCTAGTTCAAGATCTTTGCAAGATTAATGAGGCCGTAATACTGTACACCCTGTGGTCACTAATCCCTACCCCCTTCTCTCACATATCCCCCT
The DNA here is from genome assembly GCF_014754425.2 of Oryx dammah. Lineage (NCBI taxonomy): Eukaryota > Metazoa > Chordata > Mammalia > Artiodactyla > Bovidae > Oryx > Oryx dammah. The sequence continues at coordinate 568,910 of NW_024070197.1, read as the reverse complement.
GACACACTCTACCGTACTGGACCTCAAAGATGCTTTCTTTACTATGCCTCTACACCACTCCTCACAGCCCCTGTTTGCCTTCACCTGGACGGACCCAGACACATGTCAATCTCAACAGTTAACTTGGACTGTTTTACCACAAGGGTTTAGCGATAGCCCTCATTTTTTTCGGGCAAGCCCTCCAAGGAGACCTACAAACTTTAGACTTAGGCTCTACTACCTTACTCCAACGTGTAGATGATGTATTGGTATGTAGTTCCTCTCTCTGTAACTGCCTCATCCACACTGCGACAGTATTAAATGCCTTAGGCAACTGGGGCTGGAGAGTCTCACTCTCCAAAGCACAAACTGCTTCCACCACCGTCAGTTACATGGGATTGCCTCTCACTCCCACGTCCAAAATAATCCCAGCTTAGAGACTTCATGTTTTGACACAGACCCCCAGGCCCCAAACCAAGAGGGAACTTCTTTCTCTATTCGGTCTATTAAACTTCTTCCAAATATGGGTCCCAAATTTTGCCCTCCACGCAAAACCTCTCTACCAAGCTACTCGAGGAAACTTAGATGAACACTTACTGGCCCCCGCCTCTCTCCACACCCCCATGCAAACTCTTATCAAACATTTATTACAGGCCCCTTCTCTTTACTTACCTGATTACACCAAGCCTTTTTCCTTTTTGTACATTCTTGACAAGAACATGCCTCAGGGATTCGGTACCAAAAAAGCAGGGGCATATGGGGCCCTCTAGCTCACTTATCTAAACAACGCGATCCCGTCACGCTTGGATGGCCTCCTTGTCTCCAGGCCTTAGCTGCAACCACCCTCTTAATACCTGAAGCCCCAAAACTAACCCGAAATGCTCCTCTAAATGTATGCTCACCTCATTCCTTCAAAGATTTGCTCTCTCATCAGGCTTTCCTTTCTCTGCCCCCTGCTCGACTACAGATCCTCCACACACACCTCCTCGACCCAGCCCTTTCTTTTATGCCTCGTAAACCTCTTAATCCTGCTAGCTTACTCCCTACACCAGATGCAGAAGCAGAACACCTATCTCATGATTGTGTTCAGACCTCATGACTCCAATATGACTTCTCCAGGGATAAATGAGGACAAAGTTTTGGCTAAAGCAATTCCCACATCTGCTGCACTTGTACTGCCTTGCCCCGGTATGAATTCTTTGATGCAGATTGAGGGTTGAGGTTCGCCTGAATGATTCCCCACAGTCACCACACACATGGAGTCTTTTTCTAGCGTGGACTCTCTGGTGCACACAAATAAGGATTTGTATTTGAACGTTCTGCTACATTCACTGCACACAGAACAATGTCTTCCAGTGTGGACACTCTTGTCTTGAACAAGTGTGTGTTTGGGGTTCAGGGCTTTCTTGCATTCTCCCAGGTTGTAAGGACTTTCTCTGCTTTGTAAAGTTGGCTCACACTAGACAATATTGTCTGGCTTCTCCCTGGTGTGAGTGGACTGTTGCTGGACATGTCCTGAGGTGGCCAGAAAGTCTCTTAAGTTTCTCCCAGGAAGAGGGCTTTTCTGACATACGGAGTTTGCAGCACTTCACAAACAAGGCCCTTTCTCCATCATTTCCAAAGGCTTTCTTCTCCATGTGCTGCTCCTGGTGTGTTTGGAGGTCTGCACCAAAGGGAAACTGCTTCATGTGTACTTTATGCCCAATCACTTTCTGGCTGTGTTGTGTTTCTTCATGCTCTGACAAGTGAAGACTACTTCTCAAGACCAGACTACGCGTCTCACAGATGTGACTCTTCTGGGAAAACAAAAGTGCCTTTGGAGTCCTGGCCTGTGACACGCCTAGAGAAATGCTATGTTTCAAGGGTGCCTCTGAATCCTCTCCTCCACAGCAGCCACCTGAACACACACACACACACACAAACTGTGATGAAATAAATGCAAATAAACTTGTCGACTTTCTGAGCAGGGAGCAATATCTTCATGAAGGTAATGAGTCATATCCAGGGGTGAGTCTACAGGATGGTTTTCCAGAAAGATCTGTAATTCCACTGGGGAAGTGGCATTCCACTACTTGGCATGACTGTGCCTCTAAGGCAAGAGAATGGTATCCTTAACCAGGGGAAGGACATAAAAGTATGGTGCAACACAAAGTTGAGCAGCATATTGTAGAGCTTGGTCATGTGAGACCGTGTAAAAGCAAATGTCCAAACCCAGGAGAAACCCAGCTGCTGTTCAAGGCCAATTTAAGGATGAGAGGACACCTCGTAGCACATGTGAACCAAAGCTGCAGAGCAAGAGAGGAGGAAGTATGAGAGAAAGGACCGAGATATGAAATCCAGAGAGATGAGGCTTATACCTGGGCTGGAAGTCAGAGTAGGTGTGACAGTGAAGTGAAACTGACTAGTCAGCCAAGTACTGACAAGAGGAGAAGAAAGACAGACAAGCGCTGTGGCACCAGCAACACCCCCAAACTCCCCATTAAATGGGAGATATTCCTTCTGTGACCCGAACAGTGCTGACGTCACACCCTCCCCAGATCTCCCAGAAAAGGTACTCATGAGTTCATCTTGCAGCCTTGTCTACTCAGAACCCCTCCAATCTTTGGTGCCCCTGACCACAGCTGACGAAGGTGCAGAGCCATTATATGGCCAGTCCCTCCTGACAGCCGAAACTGGCACAGCCCACCTAGCCGGTGGTCTTTTCTCACGAAAACCAGTCTGAAAATTCAGATGTGACTTATCCATCAGATGCAAAACGATGACCAAAAGGCTATAAGAAACATGAAATGCCAAGGAAACATGACCTCACCAAAGGAGCATAACTTTCCAGCAAGTGAACTCCCCAAAATGCAGATCTATAAATAACTAGACAAATAATTCAAAATAAACACTTGAAGGAAACTCAGCCAGCTCCAAGAGAACACAGACAGAAACTCAATGAAAGCAGGAAAAAAAAACACAAGCAAATTAACAGATTTGGAATTCCTGGGCTGTCCAATGGTTAGGGCTTTCTGCTTCCACTACAGGAGGTATGGGTTTAATCCCTGGTCAAGAAATTAAGATTTTGCATGTGATGGGGTGTGGCAAAAAAAAAAAAAAAGATCTGAAATAGAAAGAAAATAAGGGGATTAAACTCTGAAGCTGAAGAATACAATAAATGAAATGAAAAATACAATAGGGAACAGTCAACTTGATCAAGCAGGAGAAATATCTGTGACTTTGAATCAGGCGATTTCAAACCATCCAACCACAGGGAAAAAAGACTGAACAAAGTCTACTGAAGTAAATTATGGGATGTTATCCAGGAAAATAATATTCACATTGTGGAAGTACCACAAGAAGTGACAAAGAAATGAGCCAAAGGTTTTTCACCCTTGTTTTGTTCCTGAAGAAACAATAATTGAAAAGGACACATGTATCCCAATGTTTATTGCAGCACAATTTACAATACCTACGACATGGAAGCAAACCTAGATGTCCATCAACAGATGAATAGATGAAGAAGTTGTGGTACATAGACACAGTGGAGTATTACTCAGCCATAAAAAGCAACACATGTGAGTCAGTTCTAATGAGGCAGAGGAACCTAGAACCTATTATACAAAGTGAAGTCATTAAGAGAAAAATATCATATCAACACACACATACAGATTCTAGAAAGATGATACTGATGAACCTATTTGAGAGCAGCAATGGAGACACAGACATAGAAAACAGCTTGTGGACACAGCAGGGGAAGGAGAAGGAGGCACGAACTGAAAGAGTAACACTGGAAAATACACACCATCATAAATGAAGCAGAGAGCCAGTGGGAATGGGCTGTATGACGCAGGGCACGGTGTTCTGTGATCCCTAGAGGGATAGGATGGGGTGAGGGGCGGCAGGGAGGTTCAGAAGGGTGGGGGCATATGCATCCCTATGGCTGATCCAGGTTGATGTAGGCAGAAACTAACAATATTATAAAGCAAGTATCCTCCAATTAAACATAAAAAAAAAAGAAGAAGAAATGGTGGAAACACCAAAGGAACTACAAATCAGTCATACAAAAATGAACGAGTTGGCAACTGTAAAGTCCTGACGAAATTTTCTCCATTCTCTTTTTTGTGCTTTTTGGTTTGTCTGCTTTTTAATTCTTGGTCACACTATATGCACGGTATATGCACAGTCTTAGTTCCCCGACCAGGGATAGAACCTGCACCCCCTGCAGTGGACGTTCAGGACTGCCAGGCAAGTCCTCTCCATTCAAAAGACACAGTGGCTGGCGACAAAGCCCTCAGAGGACTCATTTCAGCCCATGCTCCACAATAAGAGAAGTCACTGCAATGAGAAGCCCGTTCCCTGCAACAAAAAGTAGTCCCAGCTCACTGCAACCAGCAAAAGCTCACCTGCAGCCACACACACCTGGCAAAGTGGAAAATAAAGAAATTTTAAAAGACACACAGTGCCTGAGGATAAAGGCTTCCCCGAGACTTATTTCAGCTTTAAGAACACAAATAGGCTGAAAGAGAAGAAATTGAAGAAGAAGAAAAAAAAAAAACCTCCACACAAATGGAAACAAAACACTAGCTTATATTTATAATCCACACTTAAGCCAAATAAAATAAACTTTAAGTCAAAACCTATTACAATAGGCAAAAAAATCATTAAGTAACGATAAAGGTGTTGACTTATCAAGAGAGCAGAACATATTATAAGTAATATGTATCTAACATCAGAGCATTTAAATGTATAAGGCAAATATTAAGAAACTGGAAGGCAGAAAAGACAACTATGAAATAACATCAGCAGACTTTAATACCCATCTTTCAAGAATGGGTAGATTAACCAAATAGAAAATTGATAAGGAAATATTTAATGACACTTTAGCTCAAGCACTGACAAAATACTGAGCGAATCTTTAGACCACCTGAGCCTAACAAACACACAGAATACTCCAATCAACTACAACAGAATACATTCTTCTCAATGGACACAGAACACTCTCTTTAAGAGAGATCATATATTAGGTCACAAAACAAGTCTTAACACATTTAAGAAGACTTAAACCATGTCAAGAATTTTATCCATCCATAAGGGTTGGAAACTAAAAATCAGTAACATAACGTGCTCAGTTGCTCAGTCATGTCTGACTATTTGTGCCTGTATAGACTGTAGCCCACCAGGCTTCTCTGTCCATGGAATTTTTCAGGCAAGAACACTAAGAGAAGGTTACCATTTCCTACTCCATGGGATCCTCCCAACACAGGGATCAAACCCACCTCTTTAATCTCCTGCATACCACTGCACCACCTGGAAGTCCCCAATAACATAATACGATCATTGTGAATGCTGGAAAGCTCAGAAATATATGGACGTTTAAAAAGACACATGGCCATTAAAGAATACATTCCTGAATGTGTTGAAGGAAAAAAAAAATAAGAAAACAAGATTATCTTAAGACAAAATAAAATGGGATCAAAATATGCCAAAACTTAACAATTAAGCTCAAATCTAGAAGGAAGGAAATAACAAATATTAGAGCAGAAATGAATAAAATACAGACTAAAAATACAATGGGAAGATTAACAAAGCTAAGAGTTGGTTTTTGAAAAGAATCAAAATGGACAAACCTTTAGCTGCACGAAAAGAAAAGATTCAAGTAAATGAAATCAGAAATGAAAAAGGAGATACTACAACTGATACTGCAGACACACGAAAATCATAAAAAAACTACTATCAACAATTAAATGCCAGGACATCCTTGGTGGTCCAGTTGTTGTGAATCCACCTGCCAACGCAGGGAACATGGATTTGATCCCTGGGCCAGGAAGATTCCACATGCTGAGGAGCAACTAAGCCCACGCACCACAACTCCTCAGCCTGCGTGCTCTAGGGCCCACGCACTGCAAGTCCTGAGCCCACCCACTGCAAGTCCTGAAGCCCAAGCACTTACAGCCGCTCTGCAACCAGAGAATCCCCTACAATGAGAAGCGCACACACTCAAATGAGGAGTAGTCCCCACGCGCCACAACTAGAGAAAGCCTGTGATGTGCGACGGAGACCCAGTAAAGCCACAGACAAACAACTCACTGCTAACAAACAGGGAAAACTAGAAAAAAATGAACACATTATTTGAAACAGATAGCCCAGCAACAATAGAGCATGAAGAGAAAAAAATCTGAACAAATCAGTAACAAGTAAAGAAACTGAATCGTTAATCAATTATCTCCCAACAAACTAAGCAACAAAGATATATTTTACAGCACAGGGAAATATAGCCACTGTTTTATAATAATGTTAAATTTAGTATAACTTATAAAAAAAATTTTTGGCTATGCTACATGGCATGCATGATCTTAGTTTGACAACCAGAGATCAAACCCCTGCCTCCTGCAATGAAAGCATACAGTTCTAATCACCGGACCCTCAGAGAATTTCCCAATTAATAAAAATATTGAGTCACTGTGTCTTACCCTGATACTGATATAATATTGTAAACCAACTATACTTCAATTTAAAAAAAATAATTTATAATGACAAACTGTCCCAACAAAGAAAAATGCAGTCACTTGTAAATTCTACCATGATTTTAAGAACTAATGTCAGTCCTTCCTCAACTCTTCCAAAACATTGAAGAAACACTTCCAAACTCACTTTCCCAGGCTAGAAATATATGTCAATACCAAAGAAAGTTATGGAAATTACAAGCAAAAAAAAAAAAAAAACTACATGCCAACATCCTTGATAAACATAGAAGAAAAAAATCTCCAACAGAAAATAGCAAACCAAACTCAACAGTGTATTAAAGAATCTTACACCATCATCCAGTGTGATTTACTCCTGGGATATAGGGACAGTTTTTCATACACAAATCAATAAACATGACACACAATAGAATGAAGGATACAAATCATATGATCATCTTAATAAATGCAGGAAAATCCCTTCACAAAATAGAGCACGTTTACCTGTTAGAAACTCTTAACACCTTATGTGTAGAAGGAATGTAACTCAATATGATAAACACATATACAATGAGTCCAGGCTGACATCATATTCTTGCCTGGGAAAACCCATGGACAGAGGAGCCTGGGGGGTTACAGCCCATGGGGTCACCAAGAGTCAGACCTGACTGAGCACACATACACACAACATCACACTCAAAATTTGAAACCTAAAAGCTTTCCCTCTAAAATCAGGAACAAGAAAAAGATGCCTATTATGTTCATTTCTATTCAATATTGTTCTGGAAGGCCTGCTCAGATCACCAGGTCATGAGAAAAAACTAATAATAATAAAATCACAAAAGAAGCAAAACTGTGTCTGAAGAAGACAAGATCTTATATACAGAGGATCCTAAAGGCTCCCCCTTAAAACTGTTACAACTATTAAACAAATTCAGTAAAGTCACAGGATACAAAAATCAACATGCAAAAATCAGTTGCATCTCTAAAAACAATAAAATATCTGAATAAAAACTAGGGCAGCAATTACATATATAATATCAAAAACAATGAAATACATATGACCAGATACATGACCAAAATACATACGACCAAATTTAACCATAAAGATTTGAACACTGAAAACTATAAGGCACTGATAAAAGAAACTGACACAAAGAAATGAAAAGATAACTCATGTCCTTGTACTGGAATAATTAATAGCATTACAGTAGCCATGCTACCCTACGCAATATACAGATTCAATGCCATTCCTATCAAAATTACAGTTTTTTCACAGAAATAGAAGATGAATCCTAAAGTTCATACAGAGCCACAAATGACCTCAAAGAGCCAAAGCAATCTTAAGCAAGAACATCAAATCTCAAGATATGAAACTTCCCAATTTCAAAATACACTGCAAAGCTAAAGTAATCAAAATAGTATTTACTGTCTTAAAAACTGACACACACAGTAATGGAACAGAATAAAGAACGCAGGACTAAGTCCCAAACATACGCGGCCAACTAACCTTCGACAAGGATGCACAGAACACACAATGGGGAAACGGCCGTCTCTTCAATAAAAGGTGCTGAGAAGACTGGGTCCCCACGTGCGAAACAATGAGACTGGGGCTCCCCCTGCGGCCCAGGGGTTAAGAATCCACCTTGCAATGCAGAGGAAGCAGATTCAGCCGCCTACGATCCCACATGCTATGAAGCAACTAAGCCTGAGCCCATGTGCCCCAGAGTCTGTGTGGCACAACTAGACAGTCTGTGCGCTGCAACAAAGGATCCCTCACGGCACAGTGAAGATACTGTGTGCCGCAACTAAGACCTGATGCAGCCAGATAAATCAAGAAATATATATATTAAAAAAAACAACACTGAAACTGAACCTCATTAACAGTGATTAACTCAGAGTGAATTAAAGAGTTAAACATAAGACCTGAAAGTGTAAACTTGCTTGGTGGCAAAAGAAAGGAATAAGCTATTTGGCAGTGGTCTTGGCAATGACTTTTTTTTTTTTTTTAATATGACATGAAAGTACAGTGGAAAAAAAAATTAGAAGTGAAACTACATCAAGCTGAAAAGCTTCTGCAGAGCAAAAAACGAAAAAAGAAAAAACAATGAACAAAATGAAAATGTCATCTACAGAATGGCAGAGAATTATTTGCAAGCCATGAACCTAGTAAGGTGATGATACTTTAAATACATAACATAATCAAATCAGCAAAAACTGAATAATCTTATTAAAACATGAACAGAGGATCTGATTAGATGTTATATACAAATGGCTAACAAGTACATGAAAAACTGTTCTTTCTCACTAATCACCAGGGAAATGTAAATCCAAACCATAATGAGATATTATTACAAAACTGTCAGGATGGCTATCATCAAAGAAATGAGTGCTGGCAAAAGTACAGAGATAAGGGAACCCTTGCACACTTGGTGGGAAGATAAACTGGTACAGGCATTATGAATAGACAGTATGGAAGTTCCTCAAAAGTTCGAAATAGAACTACCATACAACCTAGCAACCCCATTTCCTGGAATATAGCCAAAGGAATGACACCAAATGGGGAAACATCATCCGCACTCCTCTGCTTGCGGCAGCACTGTGGACAACCCCCAAGAGGCGGAAACAACCAAAGTGCTCATCCATGTGCGAACAGGTAAACCAGGTGTGACGTGCTCACACATACACATCTGAAAAAGTATTCCGCCATAAAAAAAAGAAGGCCTCCCACATACGTGGATGGACCAGAAGGACATTATGCCAAATTATGTATGGTATCACTCATGTAGAATTTAAAACAACGAAAAAAACACTTTGAACTCACAGAAACAGAGAAGTTGTTGCTCAAAAGGGACAAATCTTCAGTTACAACATGGTGCAGTCCATGAAACTCACTGCAAGACTGCTGCTGCTGCTAAGGCGCTTCAGTCGTGTCCGACTCTGTGCGACCCCATAGACGGAAGCCCACCAGGATACCCCGTCCCTGGGATTCTCCAGGCAAGAACATTGGAATGGGTTGCCATTTCCTTCTCCAATGCATGAAAGTAAAAAGTGAAAGTGAAGTCGCTCAGTCATGTCCGACTCTTCACGACCCCATGGACTGCAGCCCACCAGGCTCCTCTGTCCATGGATTTTCCAGGCAAGAGCACTGGAGTGGGGTGCCATTGCTTTCTCCCACTGCAAGACTACAGACCTCCAATTCTTCCCCGTGAGGATTCAGTGCAGAAAAGAGGGAGTGCAAACCACCCAGCCACAACTTCCACAGCAACTTCCCAGAAAGCTGGGAGAACAAGCGGTTCCAGAGGTCCACCTGTCAGAAGACAGAAGCACCCCCATGGAAAAAGGGGTGAGCCAGGATACAGAGCTCACTCTAGGTATCTGGAAAGGCTTTGAGAGCCTTACTCGGTGAAGACACACGTGCAAAGCTTTCCCGGACACACTGAGGTACAGGCACCTCTGAGCCTCCATTCCTCCGAGGAGAAGTACACAGCCATGTCTTTAAAGCTCAAACTGTCCTGTCAACATAGGGACAGAGGAAACCGTGTTCCGAGAACCCACAGTCCATTGCCACACACATCTACCCCAAACTCTCCTCCCAAACTTCTCACCTCAGAGGAGGTGCCAGGACGCGGGGCTGCTGATGCGGCCTTGGGCCATCCTTGGGTCACAGACGTCACTGTAGTCAGCCCTCAGCGATGATACACAAGGGATCTATCTATCTATATATGCCATGTAAGCTCTGGGCCTGGCTAGCAGACCCCATGCCCCCCATCAAGCCATGCCCCGGGGTCTCCCAGCCTGTACGTACAACACACAGACAAACCTGGGCTCAGGCCTCACTATCGAGTCCTCAATGCCAGGCCGGTGGGCCGCCAGCTCACAGGACCAGTGCATGTGTGCGGCATTCCACAGACTCTCCAACGCCATCATTCCCCGCTCCCACAGCGTGCGGCCACGCTCCCACACTTCTGCCATCTTCCTGCTCTATACGACAGGATTCACCCTGGACTCATTCATACACCCAGTGCATGGCTTCCAGAGGCTGCTGGACACTCTAAAACTGTCCACTACCACCCCAGACCTCTGACGAATCTCAGGGCCAGGGAGAGTCCCACATGCTGCTTTGCAGGCCTCTCTACCTGCTTCTGATCCCTGATTCAACATTAGCCGTGCATACTGCAGATGTGAGTCGCACACACCCATGACACTCTTCCAGTTCCGTGATACACTTTGATCATCTGTCCCCTCAACAGTCACAACCGTCTACTCAACCTTCCTTAAAATCCCAGCCCTTACAGTCTCCCTGCGACATGATGACTCTTGACTACATTTACCACAGACCTTATCCTCCAACAGGACTAAAATACTCTAGGCTCCATCAAGGCTCACTGCACAGTTCTGGTGAATCTGGATAATATTAAGTTAGCAGGAGCACTGGCCTCCGTACCAATTTGTTTCAGTTATTTCTCTGCCTCCCAAGCCACATATATATATATTTTTCAATATTTCAAGCTTTTTATTTACTATTGGAGTACAGCTGATTAACAATGCTGTGACAAGTTCAGGTGGTACAGTGGTTAAGAATCTGTCTGCCAATGCAGGGGTCACAAATTTCATTCCTGGTCCGGGAAGCTCACTACAAGCCGTGGAGAAACTAAGGCCATGCTGCACAGCTACCGAAGCCTGCCAGTCCCAGTGCCACAGCTCTGCAACAAGAGAAGCCACCACGATGAGAAGCCCGATCAGCTCAAGAAAGAGTAGACCCCACGGGCCACAACTAGAGAAAGCCCACTTGCAGCAATGAACACCCAGCACGACCAAATATAATCATTTACACAATAAAGACCCGATGACCAGATCCCGGGCTGTTGGTTCTTAAATGAAAAAATGAAGACCTGCTGTATCCTGCTCCCAGTTCAGACACGCCTCCGAGTGTTTGCACATGCTATCTGCTCCTGGGAAAACCTTCCGCACCAGTTTACACTAGTCATCAGGAAACAGAGCATGTGTATGTTACCTTTGTTGTGCAGTCAGGACCCAGAGCTGGATTCACGGCCCTCACATTCAAGAGCTGAGATTATATCCAGGGAAATCTCTGGACACAATACCCTGACACTCTATAAAGTGAAAGTGAAAGTCGCTCAGTCGTGTCCAACTTTTTGCAACCTTTGGACTATATGATCCATGGAATTCTCCAGGCCAGAATACTGGAGTGGGCAACGCTTCCCTTCTCCAGGGATCTACCCAACCAAGGGATCAAACCCAGGTCTCCCTCATTGCAGGCAGACTCTGTATCAGCTGACCACTCTCTGTGGGTGGTGTCAATACCCGTGAGGGACTGGTACATCATCCCCTGCCTTGAGTAAGATCCCTGAGTACTTTCCCCACCTTCAGAACCTGGGGGAAGAGGAAGGCACCTGTGGCTGGACTCCAAGTGTGCGGGACTCCCCTGGGTCCCCACCAGGCCGTGAACCTGGGCTTGGGGTTAACTTGCTAAGCTCTGTGTTTCAGTCGTCACAGCAGCCTCTTATCAGATCCCTGACCTTGGGAAACAGTGCTACTTCTCTTTGCCGCAACCTGCTCGCCAACCACCTCCAATCTGTTCCCTCTCTGAGGGATTTTGGTGACCTTTAAAGCCCTAACACATATGGGATTTCTCTGGTGGCTCAGTAGTAAAGAATCTGCCCGCCAATGCAGGAGACACAGGTTTGACCCCTGGTCTACGAAGATACGACATGGCGCAGAGCAACTAAGTCCCTGCACCACAACTACTCACTCCAGCTACAGCCAGAGTTCCGCCAACAAGTGAGGCCGCCCCGCACCCTCTGCAACTAGAGAAAGCCCTCCGGCAGCAAGGGAGAGCCCAGCGGGCGGAAAGGAAGACCTCATGCAGTGTAAAAACGACAACAGCAACCCCCTAACAGAAGTGTCCCTCTTCTGTCCACTAGCCGCCACCGCCTCCCAGTCGAGCAGAAAAAGAAATCACCTCTCTGCCAGTTCAGGTACACTCCCTCAACTCGGCTTCCTGCAGACATCAGTTGGAATCCAGCTTCCCCACACGCACCCGCCTCAGTCCGACCTCCGAGTCTCTGCAGCTACACGTGGCACCACCCACGACCGCCTCCCCGTCCTGGAGCCTGGGGCCTGGGCTGCGGGCACACGAGCAGGCGCCCGGCACCAGGGGCTTCAGTGTCTGGGGGGCTGAGGGCGGTGAGAGCCCTGCGGGCCAGTGTTTACCCGAGGTGGATCCCCCGGCGCCGCCACCGCCATCAGACTCTGGCCGGAGCCGCCGGGGGACGCGGGCAAGGGCCTAGCGCAGGGTACCCGGTCGCCGTTGCAGAACCTCAGCGCCCACTGTGTGGCGCGGGGACAGCGCCTGCTCGCGCGCTTTTTAGATCCGGTCACCCGGTGAGGAATCAGCGGCCCCCAACCAGGACACTCACAGCAGCTTAACAAGGCCGCCACGAGCGAGATACTGGAAGTCCTGCTCCAATGGGCCCAGTGTGAAGAGTTTCCCCGGAAATGCATTTATGTGGCTCTTCCTTCCTGGGCGCAGGATCTTCCCGGTAGTATTGTTCTCAGGACTTTAGCAATTGCCCGAAAGTGTGTTCTCCTTTCTGACCAACCAGAACTTGCGCCAACCGGCACCCGGAAGGATGCTGGAAAGCAGTCATCTTACCTTGAGGAAGGGAGGGTTCTGTTTCTTGTTAAATGCAGCAAAGTGACAAAATTTCAGAATTCCTGAAGCTCAATCAGCTCCCAGAACATAAAAATACTGAGACTGTCAACTACAGATTGGCACTTGCCATGGTGCTTGCCGCCTGCCTCTACAAGGATTAAATCATGTGCTCCAGCCGTTGACACCCTCTGAAAGTAGTTCTGAGAGGTAAGCAGACAGAAATGAAGCGTTCTATGCTTGCTGTGGGGGGGGGCGGGGGGGGGGGGGGCGGGAGGCTGGGAGGGCAGCAAACTTGCAGGACAGGTCTTCAGACAGATATTCTCAGTAGCTGATTTTATGAGCCCAATTCTTATATCTCCTCATATCTAGAAAAGCACTAAAATCCTTCTTGGTGATGAGTGTTTTCTCATGACTCTCAGAAAGTTTCCCGAAACTAACAGAAACCTTCTCAGAAAAATATGTGCTTGTTGCATGTACTCTCCCTTCACCAAAATCAGCACTTTCTCAAAGTTATCTGAGGTGCTGTTTCCTGGGGTTCAGTCCTAATTTAGCCCCCAAATAAAACTTAACTTGCAACTCTCATTTGTACAATTTTTTTAAGTCAATAAGATGCATTCAAATATCTTCTAAATGGCCATATTATCCTAGAGCCATTCAGATATGAGTCAGCAAGTTCAGATCAGTCACTCAGTCATGTCAGACTCTTTGCGACCCCATGGACTGCAGCACGCCAGGCTTCCCTGTCCATCAACAACTCTCGGACCTTGCACAAATTCATGACCATTGCGTTGGTGATGCCATCCAACCATCTCAGCCTCTGTCGTCCCCTTCTTTAGCTTTAATCTTTCCCAGCATCAGTCTCTTTTCCAGTGAGTCAGTTATTTGTATCAGGTGGCCAAAGTATTGAAGTTTCAGCTTCAGTATCAGTCCTTCCAACGAATATTCAGGACTAATCTCCTTTAGCATTAACTGGTTGGATCTCCTTGCAGGCCAAGGGACTCTCAAGAGTCTTCTCCAACAACAGAGTTTAAAAGCATCAATTCTTTGGCACTCCACCTTCTTTATGGTCTAACTCACATCTATACATGACTACTGGAAAAAACATAGCTTTGACTAAACAGACCTTTGCTGGCAAAGTAATGTCTCTGCTTTTAATATGCTGTCTAGGTTGGTCATAACTTTTCTTCCAAGGAGCAAGCGTCATTTAATTTCATAGCTACAGTCACCATCTGCAGTGATTTTAGAGCTCCCCAAAATAAAGTCACTCACTGTTTCCAAGGTTTCCCGATCAATTTGCCATGAAGTGATGGGACCGGATGCCATGATCTTCGTTTTCTGAATGTTGAGTTTTAAGTCAACTTTTTCATTCTCCTCTTTCACTTTCATCAAGAGGCTCTTTAGTTCTTCACTTTCTGCCATAAGGGTGGTGTCATCCGTATCTAAGGTTATTGATATTTCTCCCGGCAATCTTGATTCCACTCGTGTTTCATCCAGCCCAGCATTTCTCATGATGTACTCTGCATATAAGTTAAATAAGCAGGGTGACAATATACAGCCTTGATGTACTCCTTTCCCAATTTGGAACCAGCCTGTTGTTCCATGTCCAGTTCTAATTGTTGCTTCTTGACCTGCATACAGATTTCTCAAGAGGCAGATCAGGTGGTCTGGTATTCCCATCTCTTGAAGAATTTTCCACAGTTTGTTGTGATCTACACAGTCAAAGCCTTTGGCATAGCCAATAAAGCAGATATTTTTCTGGAACTCTCTTGCTTTTTTGATGATCAAATGGATGTTAGCAATTTGATCTCTGGTTCTTCTGACTTTTGCCTTTTCAGAATCCAGCTTGAACAACTGGAAGTTCATGGTTCGCATACTGTTGAAGCTTGGCTTGGAGAATTTTGAGCATTACTTTACTAGCATGTGAGATGAGTGCAATTGTACTCTTTGGCATTGCATTTTTCTGGGATTGGGATGAAAACTACCTTTTCCAGTCCTGTGACCACTGCCAAGTTTTCCAAATTTGCTGGCATATTGGGTGCAGCACTTTAACAGCATCATCTTTTAAGATTTGAAATAGCTCAACTGGAATTCCATCACCTCCATCAGCTTTGTTCGGAGTGATGTTTCCTAAGGCCCACTTGACTTCACCATCCAGGATGTCCTCTAAATGGCCTCTCAATGGGCATATTATTCTAGAGCCATTCAGATATGAGTCAGCAAGTAGCTGGACACATTATATAACTGTTCTTGAAATCCATGTACTGAAGCTGTAATCAGTTTTCTGTGTTGTATTATGATTAGCTATGAGCAAAACAGTCTGTACAGGGTCATGACTTGGCGAAAGAAGATGGATATTCTAAATTAGGTGGTCAAACAGGAGTTTTACTTCCAGTTCCACAATAAAGCTTCTTTCTTGCCTACAGAACCAGGGATTGTGTCCTATCCACTGAGAAACACTTTCATCCGTATATTATCTCTTATTCCACTTCCTAGCATAAACTCAATTCCTTTTAGTGAACAGATATCCATCTCAAACTGAGAGCAACCGAACTAATGTTATTTTGGTATGGGTCAGTAGCTGCAACTTTCAGAGTCGCAGCACGTATGGAAGGGGGTATCTGAACACTTATATAAAAGAAGGCATCTTAAGCTTATGATCTCGTGTCCTTGCTGGTAAGTGACTATCATTTTCCAGTGACTGCAGGCACACTTCTTTACAGGGAAATGAGATAATATCAGAAAGTTTTGACATGCAAGTTTCAGAAAGTTATTAATATTTGTGTTGTTATACAAAGACAGTAGCAGATACCGCCCTGGGGATACAGCAAGTGATGTTGAAGACATCAGAGAATTTTCAGTAGTGCTTTTATTCTTGAAAACAGTAATACCAGCTTGGAGAAAGAATTGACATGGATGTTAAGATTAGCTAAACTAGGACTTCCCTGATGGTACATTAATAAGAGTCCGCCTGCCACAGCAGGGGACATGGATTCCACACCTGCCTGGTCCGAGAAGATTTCTACATGCCTCGGGGCAAGTAGGCTAGTGTGCCACAATTATTGCGCCTCTGCTCTGCAACAAGAGAAGCTCCTGCTCGCTGAAACTGGAGAAAGCCAGTGCACAGCAAGGAAGACTCAGTGCAACCAAAATAAATGAATAAAAAAACCTCAATTAACTTTATTTTTAAAAAGCAGCCCAAACTAGTAAACGTGAACAAGAGTTTGGAGTATCATGTTTATTCACGGTTCTAGTAAATTTTCATTATGCAAAATACAGTGTCAGGCACGGTTTTAGGTGTATGGAAACCACAACACTGGAAAACCTATTCTTTTCTCATGTAGCTTACATTCTTCAATGAACACAGAAAGGAAACATGAAAGAAAAAGTGGGTAACTTTATAGTAAGTTTTAATGTTATATTAGAAAGTTCAAAGACTCATCTACATATCATCTAACTCAGATATGACTGAGACCTAATGTACAATTAACCCTGAGGCAAAATTGCTCTCCAGATGTGAAACCAAAGGTTTCATGCTTCAAAAATGTAATACTGAAACAGGCAAAGGACAGCCATTTCCATTACAAAAGGGGGAAGTGGGAAATAGAGCAATGAGGGGTGAGCGTTGTTAGTGTGAACCATTGTTGTGGCTGTGGACGAAGTAAACTTTGGAATCACTTTTTAAAACAAGACAGCCTGGTTTTTCTGATTGCGAGAGAAAGAAAGGTGGGAGTAAGGTTTTGAGACCAAGATTCTTGGTGTTGGGAGGTAGGAGGACAGAAGCTCCATCAGCGATGTTGGGTGCTCTGTAGCGGTAACAATTCTCATCGAGTTGTCTGCAGTTTCCTTTTGAGGGTATACTTCAGAAAACAAAAGAATCCAGTTATTGAGCAGGAAGCCGGACACACAAGTCTGGAACTATACGGAGGATCTCTGGATGGACACATCTGCAAAATTTGGTGGACAGTCTGGACCAGGGGGAGGTTCTATTAATGTTAGTAGGAGGAATCCTAAACACGGAGATAATGCCAATAGTAAATCAGAGAGAGGAGAGTGGGTGCCACAAGTACCTCTATAGCTTGGGTACAAAAAATTAAGTATAAAATAAAATATAAGGATATACTGTACAACACGGAGAATATAGCCAATATTTCATAATAACTATAAATGGAGTATAATCTTTAAATTTATGACTCACTATACTGTACACCTGTAGTTTTTATAATAAAAATGTTAAAAAAATTTTTTTTAATAAACTAAGGTGTGCAAGTCATTACAAAGATAAGCCCCAATTTAAGGCCATAAAATATACTTTTGATTTTTGTAAATAAAAATACAGAGAGTTCCCTGGCGGCCTACTGGTTAGGATTCTGAGCTTTCACTGCTGCAACAAAATACAAAAACATTCAAATGACAAAAATGACAAAAAAATTGTACTTTAAGTATCCATAAAACGTTGGGCAATATTTTGTAACAGGCAATTTTTGTGAAAACTATCCAAATGATATATAATAATTCATGAAAAATTCATTTTGATTTCAAAATTTCCCTATAACCAGCCAGAATTAAGGTGGCCTGATAATTTCCACCCGACACCCAAGACCAGGGTCTGCGGCCGGGAGGAGCCACCCTTCGCCTGAGACCACGGGCGGTGGCCGGGAGGATCAACCCCACGCCCAAGGAGCGGAGGCTGCCTGGGCACAGAAGGGCCTAGAGGAGCCATCCCACATTGAAGGTCAGGAAGGGTGGCGGTGAGGAGACACCCCTCATCCAAGGTAAGGAGCAGTGGCTGCGCTTTGCTGGAGCAGCCGTGAAGAGATACTCCATGCCCAAGGTAAGAGAAACCCAAGTAAGATGGTAGGTGTTGCAACAGAGCATCAGAGGGCAGACACACTGAAACCATACTCACAGAAAACTAGTCAATCTAATCATACTAGGACCACAGCCTTGTCTAACTCAATGAAACTAAGCCATGCCCGAGGGGTAACTCAAGACAGGCGGGTCAAGGTGGAGAGGTCTGACAGAACGTGGTCCACTGGAGAAGGAAATGGAAAGAAAAACCACTTCAGTATTCTCGCCTTGAGAATCCCATGAACAGTATGAAAAGGCAAAATGATAGGATACTGAAAGAGGAACTCCCCAAGTCAATAGGTGCCCAATATGCTACTGGAGATCAGTGGAGAAATAACTCCAGAAAGAATGAAGGGATGGAGCCAAAGAAAAAACAATACCCAGCTGTGAATGTGACTGGTGATAGAACCAAGGTCCAAAGCTGTAAAGAGCAATATTGCATAGGAACCTGGAATGTCAGGTCCATGAATCAAGGCAAATTGGAAGTGGTCAAACAAGAGACGGCAACAGTGAAGTCGACATTCTCGGAATCAGTGAACTAAAATGGACTGGAATGGGTCATTTTAACTCAGATGACCATTACATCTACTACTGCGGACAGGAATCCCTCAGAAGAAATGGAGTAGCCATTATGGTCAACAAAACAGTCCGAAATGCAGTACTTGGATGCAATCTCAAAAATGACAGAATGATCTCTGTTCGTCTCCAAAGCAAACCATTCAACATCACGGTAATCCAAGTCTATGCCCCAACCAGTAACGTTGAAGAAGCTGAAGTTGAACGGTTTTATGAAGACCTACAAGACCTTTTAGAACTAATACCCAAAAAAGATGTCCTTTTCATTCTAGGGGACTGGAATGCAAAAGTAGGAAGTCAAGAAACACCTGGAGTAACAGGCAAATTTGGCCCTGGAATGCAGAATGAAGCAGGGCAAAGACTAATAGGTTTTTGCCAAGAAAATGCACTGGTCATAGCAAACACCCTCTTCCAACAACACAAGAGAAGACTCTACACATGGACATCACCAGATGGTCAACACCAAAATCAGATTGATTATATTCTTTGCAGCTAAAGATGGAGAAGCTCTATACAGTCAACAAAAACAAGACCAGGAGCTGACTGTGGCTCAGATCATGAACTCCTTATTACCAAATTCAGACTCAAATTGAAGAAAGTAGGGAAAACTGCTAGACCATTCAGGTATGACCTAAATCAAATCCCTTATGATTATAGAGTGGAAGTGAGAAATAGATTCAAGGGTCTAGATCTGATAGATAGAGTGCCTGATGAACTATGGAATGAGGTTCGTGACATTGTACAGGAGACAGGGATCAAGACCACCCCCATGGAAAAGAAATGCAAAAAAGCAAAATGGCTGTCTGTGGAGGTCTTACAAATAGCTGTGAAAAGAAGAGAAGCGAAAAGCAAAGGAGAAAAGGAAAGATATAAGCATCTGAATGCAGAGTTCCAAAGAATAGCAAGAAGAGATAAGAAAGCCTTCCTCAGCGATCAATACAAAGAAACAGAGGAAAACAACAGAATGGGAAAGACTAGAGATCTCTTCAAGAAAATTAGAGATACCAAGGGAACATTTCATGCAAAGATGGGCTCGATAAAGGACAGAAAAGGTATGGACCTAACAGAAGCAGAAGATATTAAGAAGAGGTGGCAAGAACCCTCAGAACTGTACAAAACAGATCTTCACGACCCAGATAATCACGATGGTATGATCACTCAGCTAGAGTCAGACATCCTGGAATGTGGGCCTTAGAAAGCATCACTATGAACAAAGCTAGTGGAGGTGATGGCATTCCAGTTGAGCTATTTCAAATCCTGAAAGATGATGCTGTGAAAGTTCTGCACTCAATATGCCAGCAAGTTTGGAAAACTCAGCAGTGGCCACAGGACTGGAAAAGGTCAGTTTTCATTCCAATCCCAAAGTAAGGCAATGCCAAAGAATGCTCAAACTTCCAAACAATTGCACTCATCTCACATGCTAGGAAAGTAATGCTCAAAATTCTCCAACCCAGGCTTCAGCAATACGTGAAACGTGAACTTCCTGATGTTCAAGATGGTTTTAGAAAAGGCAGAGGAACCAGAGATCAAGTTGCCAACATCTGCTGGATCATGGAAAAAGCAGGAGAGTTCCAGAAAAACATCTATTTCTGCTTTATTGACTATGCCAAAGCCTTTGACTGTGTGGATGACAATAAACTGTGGAAAATTCTGAAAGAGATGGGAATACCAGACCACCTGACCTGCCTCTTGAGAAATCTGTATGCAGGTGAGGAAGCAACAGTTAGAACTGGACATGGAACAACAGACTGGTTCCAAATAGGAAAAGGAGCATGTCAAGGCTGTATATTGTTACCCTGTTATTTAACTTATACGCAGAGTACATCATGAGAAACGCTGGACGGGAAGAAACACAAGCAGGAATCAAGATTGCCGGAAGAAATATCAATAACCTCCGATATGCAGATGATACCACCCTTATGGCAGAAAGTGAAGAGGAATAAAAAGCCTCTTGATGAAAGTGAAAGAGGAGAGTGAAAAAGTTGGCTTAAAGCTGAACATTCAGAAAACGAAGATCATGGCATTTGCTCCCATCACTTCATGGGAAATAGATGGGGAAACAGTGGAAACAGTGTCAGACTTTATTTTGGGGGCTCCAAAATCACTGCAGATGGTGACTGCAGCCATGAAATTAAAAGACACTTACTCCTTGGAAGAAAAGTTATGACCAACCTAGATAGTATATTCAAAAGCAGAGACATTACTTTGCCGACTAAGGTCTGTCTAGTCAAGGCTATGCTTTTTCCAGTGGTCATGTATGGATGTGAGAGTTGGACTGTGAAGAAGGCTGAGCGCCAAAGAATTGATGCTTTTGAACTGTGGTGTTGGAGAAGACTCTTGAGAGTCCCTTGGACTGCAAGGAGATCCAACCAGTCCATTCTGAAGGAGATCAACCCTGGGATTTTTTTGGAAGGAATGATGCTAAAGCTGAAACTCCAGTACTGTGGCCACCTCATGCCAAGAGTTGACTCGTTGGAAAAGACTTTAATGCTGGGAGGGATTGAGGGCAGGAGGAGAAGGGGACGACCGAGGATGAGATGGCTGGATGACATCACTGACTCGATGGACGTGTATCTGAGTGAACTCTGGGAGTTGGTGATGGACAGGGAGGCCTGGCATGCTGCAATTCATGGGGTCGCAAAGAGTCGGACATGACTGAGCAACTTAACTGAACTGATAATTTAAAATGTTTCCAAAACACTCTGAATATAGAATACTTACCATTATAATACTTATTACTTTATCACATACTTTTATCAGTCACATTTCACTTAATTTTTAAAAAAGTTTATGTGGAACCTTTCCAGGACAATCAAATGAATATTGATTGCAATAAGTATATTTTCTGTCTTTCTAAGCAGTTATGTTGATTATATCATCTTAGATTAAAAATTTATTTTTAAATAAGCAAAACTTGCATTGACTTTCAGGGCATACTGTAATAGAATCGGTCATTTAGCATTTCAGCATAATAAATGAAATTTGTTTAAAGAGGATCTGAAGAGAATTAATTTACCAGCTAGTGCAAAGAGAAAGAAGCGATCTCCCAGTACAGTTGGAAAAGAATCAAAATGCTTCTGTGGTAATCCATCAACTGGTGAGTGTGCTCTCAACCTCAAGAGTCCATGGATTCAGGAAAAATAAGCTATAACCATGAACACATATAGAATGAGTAAAAGTTCACAGTATATTTCCATGGCATTTATATTAATTACATGGCACTCTGTAAAATGCAACAAGATAAGGATATAGCTAATACAAAGAATAAATTAGTTAAGTACAATAAGAGAACTGAGAAAAGGAGAGTTACAAAAATCTTTTATATAACATTTTTTAAATAAACGGCACAAACAAGTTCAAAATCCAAAGCCTGGAATTTTGGTGCACGTGCTCAGTGTCGTGTTATGCTCATCGATCCTCCCAGGGCCAAAGCTAGCACCTCGGTGTCAAAGTCGGCCCAATGAGGCTCAGGAAGCTTGCACAAGCTTCCCAGATTATGTCCCACTGGCAAATCCACACTGAGACCTCGGTAACCAGCAGCCCCCTCCTCGATGCAGGTAAGTCCCTGCGGGCTGACCCAGGTCGGGCATTATGAGAAGCCCCATTTATTTCCGAAAGGCATGCACATGGGGATAGAGGGGTCTGAGGATATCAGGGGGAGCTAAAGTTTCCTGGCACCAGGATCTCACCTGTAGAGAGAGCTGCGTGGGAATGAACAGCCCCTCTCTTCACATCTTTTAGTGGACCAGTGGCAGGGCAGCCCCTAATCTCCGTTTTACATAAAGGGAAAAGAGCTTGGGGAAGAGTGTTTGCCTATGGGTCCTTGATCAGGGATACAGAATTTAAACTCAGGTAGCCTGGATGAGGACTTGAGGAGTCTGACCACTGACCTCCATTCCCTCCCAAGCAGGCTTTGGGACTCAAAGCAAAGACCAGTCCATCCTGATGAAACCTTGTCCACATCTCCAATCCACCAACTTCTATAGTGATAGAACAAAGAAAAAGCATAAGCACTATAAAGCAAGGTTTTATTGTATTCTTAAGTGACTAAAATCAAGAATGTGATAGAGAATATGTTAACAGTGCAGGTAAAATTTAAAGCATATGTCTAAGTATCCACTGCACTGTGAACACTGAAAAAAAAAAAAAAGAAACTTTTTAGGTTAGAAAATTCTGCCAGTATTGAAAAGTTACTCCATAAAGCAAAATCACTCACAATATTAAAAAATGAGTGAAATTCCAATATACATCTTTGTGGTTTCATTGTCCTATTTGTTAAAGGAAAATAGCCAAAGGCCAACAAAGAAAAAGATTTAAGCAGACATTTAAACAAAGATACATAGATAGGAAATGAACATCTGGAAAACTGCTCATCATGAATCCTTACAGAAACTCACTTAAAACAAAAAAAAGTGATTTACCTCTTAAAAAAAAAAAAAAAGCTAAAATTAAAGCAATCAATAAACCAAATATTCAGAATATGGGAGAGGTGGAATTCTCAATATATTGCTGGTAAGATGCAAAAGGCACAATCACTTTAGATCACAATGTTAGCTTCTTCAAAAGTAACACTGTTGTGGGACTTCCTTGGTGGTCCAGAGTTTAAGAATCCTCCTTCCAATGCAGGGGTTGGGATTAAAGCCCTGGTCAGGGAACCAAGATTCCACATGTGGCGGGGCAACTAAGCCCTCAGCCTGCAATAGGAATCCACTGCAGCCAACAAGAACAAAGCCGCCGTGGCTCACACACTGCCTTCTAAGTTACTGACAAGAGATAAACACATGTTCATACAAAGAACTAACGCAATCTTTATACTAGCTTTATTTTCAGAAGTCAAATTCTAGAAACAAGTCAAATACCCATAAAGAGAACGGATAAACTAACCGTGGCATATTGAAAAATATGTCATATTTTTGTCAGTCAAAAAACAAAAAGCACTATACATCACTGATGAGTCTCAAAGTAATTACGATATATAAAGGAAAGAAAAATATGGTAAATAGCATATGATTCCAATGATATCAATTCAAGAAAATGCAAGGTATCTATTTTAAGGAAAGTAAATCAATGGTTACTTGGAAAGGTGAGAAAGGCAAGGAGATTATAGAACAAATGAGGTAAATACACCATGACAGATATGGTCACTATCAGGACTATGGTGATAGTCTCTCTCAGAGGTTCACACCTGTGTCAAAACTTGTCAAGTTGTACTTTAAATACACTCGGTTTAGCAAATGTAAATTATACATTGTGTGTGTTTGTAGCTCAGTCATATGTGACCCAGACCGTAGCCCGCGGGGTTTCTCTGTGGAATTTTCCAGGTAAGGATACTCTAGTGGGTTGCTGTTTCCTCCTCCAGGGGATCTTCCCAACCCAGGGGTTGAACCCTGGTCTCCTGTATTTCCTGCACTGCATGCAGATTCTTTACCGCTGAGCCATCAGGAAAGCCACAGATATTATACCTTAGTATAGCTTTAAAAAAGAGCGCAACTTAAAGATCCCTACGGCCCAGTCTTTTTGACAGAGAGCTATGGCAACCATACACTCCATCATCTCTCTATGCCCTGGGGGGCGGGGGTGGTTGTCAAACTTGCATCAGTGCCAACAAATATGGTGAGTAATAGAGAACACTTCCACTGAAAGTCAACGGGAATGCTGTCTGGGTCACAAGAGCCACAGCCAGGGACTGCTGCTGCTGCTGCTGCGTCACTTCAGTCTTGTCCGACTCTGTGCGACCCCATAGACAGAAGCCCACCAGGCTCCCTGTTCCTGTCCAGGCAAGAACACTGGAGTGGGTTGCCATTTCCTGCTCCAATGTGTGAAAAGTGAAAGCCAAGTCGCTCAGTCGTGTCCAACTCTTAGCGACCCCATGGACTGCAGCCTACCAAGCTCCTCCATCCATAGGATTTTCCAGGCAAGAGTATTGGAGTGGGTTGCCATTGCCTTCTCCGACCGCCAGGAACTAGACCCCCTTTTAATTTGCTTCCAATCCATGTGGTAATGCCCTTGAGATGAACAACACAGAGGGACTATCCTTTTACATGGACAGTTGTGGCTGCACATTTAGAAGCAACGCATCACACTAGCTGGCTGCAGTTCTCCTCCCTACAAATCAATGTTTCTGCACCAGTTATGGACCCAGTGGTATTACAACCAGTTACAATACTCAGAGAACATGGCTCTCTGCAGACCAGGGGAAGATTCCCCTCCACAGTGCTGAAACACCCTGGGATCTCTCTGTTTAGTAAGGAAAAAAATTAATGTTATGCTCAGAAGCGCTTGAGATTCTCACATCTGCCTGCTTCTCAGTGTCACCTGGCAGACTCCTAAAAAAAGCCTCCAGGCTTCAAGTGAAAACCAGAAATCCCTGCAATCTTTTCTAGGAAGCTGCAGCTGCAAGGCAGACCTTGTCATAACTGGCAAGCTATTGTCAACATACCGACCCCCCCTGAGACAGAAACTTTGAGACCCTTAAAAACTGTTCTCCCCTTTATGCTAACATAGCACAAATCTGTGAATTACCTGCACAGTAAATAGAACGTCCAAGATGAAAGAGCACTTAAGAGCTTAGAAGGTCTCGAGTATTGTATGAGCCAAAGCAACCTGTAGCAAGTATTTATTCATCATTTGGAAGCTGGAAAACCTTATTATTAGGATCACATGAGATCAACACACCCCTACTGCTATTCTCTGCAAACTGCCAGCTGAACTTCTGATAGTTTCTGGGCTGACACTGAACAGGTCCATGTCCAAGATAGTCATGGAGGAGTCAAAGTTGGCACCGTAGGCCTCAAGTGACTCCTAACTTGGCTAAAACATGGGAGGACACAGTAAGTCTCCCTGAGCACACTGGGTGGACCTGCCAAGTGCTAGATGTGAAATGGCTTTGACCACAGAGATGGGAGTGACATATATGTGGGCAGAACCCTGGAGAGGTTAGAGACTGAAACATAGCAACACATTTCCCACAAAATCATGAGGAATCGTTCCTCACGATTATCAATAGCTATGCAGATGTCTGGGAGCTAATTCAGACAGGTGAATCCTCAGCTTCCTTTGGTGTCCTTACACTGAATAAGAAAACTGCACATTCCCTAAACATCTAAGGCCTTTCTCTAGTGTGAACTCTCTGATGTTGAGAAAGGGTAGATTTTCGCATAAAAAACTTCCCACATTCTCTACACTCATAAGGTCTTTCCCCGGTGTGACCTCTCCGGTGTTGACTAAACTGGGAACTGTCTCTAAAGGATTTCCCACATTCACTGCACACGTAAGGCCTTTCTCCTGTGTGAACTCTCTGATGGTAACGGAGTTTGGAGCTAGAAATAAAAGATTTCCCGCATTCACGGCACTCATAAGGCCTGTCTCCTGCATGAACTCTCTGATGATAACGGAGGGTAGAACTGGAGGTAAAAGACTTCCCACATTTGCTGCACTCATAAGGCCTTTTGCCTGCATGAACTCTCTGATGGTAAGAAAGCGTGGCGCTACTAGTAAAGGATTTCCCACACTCACTGCACACGTAAGGTCTCTCTCCTGTGTGCACTCTCTGGTGTCGGATCAGTATAGAGCTATTGGTAAAGGACTTCCCACACTCGTTGCACTGATACGGCTTTTCTCCCCTGTGAACTCTCTGATGATAGCCAAGGCCAGAGACAGAGGTGAAAGACTTCCCACATGCACTACACTCATAAGACCGTTCTCTATTATGAATTTTCTGGTGTGTTGAGAGGGAAGATTTTTGGCTAAAAGATTTCCCACATTCAGCACACTCATAAGGTCTTTCTCCAGTGTGAGCTCTCTGGTGTTTATTGAATTGTGATCTATCCTTAAAGGATTTCCCACATTCATTGCACTCATAAGGCCTTTCTCCAGTGTGTACTCTGTGATGGTAACGGAGGCTGGCACTAAAAGTAAACGATTTCCCACACTCACCGCACTCATAAGGCCTTTCTCCTGTGTGAACTCTCTGATGGTAACGGAGGGTAGAGCTAGAGGTAAATGATTTCCCACACTCACTGCACTCGTAAGGCCTTTTTCCTGCGTGAACTCTCTGATGGTAACACAGCGTGGAGCTGGAGGTAAATGATTTCCCACATTCACTGCACACGTAAGGCTTTTCTCCTGTATGAACTCTCTGGTGTTGAATGAGCGTCCATCTATTGTTAAAAGATTTCCCGCACTCACTACATTTGTAAGGCCTTTCTCCCGTGTGAACTCTCTGGTGTAAAAGCAGGTTATTCCTTCGGATAAAGGATTTCCCACATTCACTGCACTCATAAGGCCTTTCTCCAGAATGAACCCTCTGATGATAATGGAGGTCAGACTTAGAGATAAAAGACTTCCCACACTCATTGCACTCATAAGGCCTTTCTCCTGTGTGAATTCTCTGATGGTAACGGAGGGCAGAGCTAGTAGTAAAAGATCTCCCACACTCCTCACACCCATAAGGCCTTTCCCCAAGGTGACCTCGCTCATGGTACTGGAGGGTGGAGCTACAGGAAAAAGATTTTCCACATTTATTGCACACATAAGGCTTCTCTCCTGTGTGAATTCTCCGGTGTCGAATGAGCGTCCACCTATTGTTAAAAGACTTCCCACATTCAGAGCACTCATACGGTCTTTCTCCAGTGTGGACTCGGTGATGATAACGAAGGCTGGAGCTAAAAGTAAAAGATTTCCCACACTCACTACACTCATAAGGCCTTTCTCCTGAGTGAACCCTTAAATGTATAATTAGGTTATTTTTTCGGGTAAAGGATTTCCCGCATTCACTACACTCGTAAGGCCTTTCTCCAGTGTGAACTCTGTGATGATAACGGAGAGCAGTACGAGTGATAAAAGATTTCCCACATTCACTGCACTCATGAGGCCTTTCTCCAGAATGAACTCTCTGATGATAACGGAGGTCAGAGCTAGAGATAAAAGACTTTCCACAATCACTGCATATGTAAGGTCGTTCTCCAGTGTGGGATCTCTGATGATAACAGAGTGCAGACATTGAAGTAAAAGATTTCACACAGTCACTGCACTTATAAGGCCTTTCTCCAGTTTGAACTCTCCTGTGTGGAATGAATACTGAGCTATGGCTAAAAGATTTCGAACATTCGCTGCACGCATAACTCTTTTCTCCACTGCACCATGGGTGGGGAGAAATGAGGACAGATTTGTGACTTAAGGATTTCCCACATTTGCTGCACTTGTATTGCCTTGCCCCAGGATGAATTCTTCGATGTTTATAGAGAATTGAGCTTTGCCTAAAGGATTTCCCACAGTCAGCACACACATGAAGGTTTTTTCCAGCGTGCACTCTCTGGTGCACAACAAATGAGGATTTGTACCTGAATGCTTTCCCACATTCAATGCACACAAAACAAGGTCTTCCAGTGTGGACACCCTGATTCTGAACAAGTGTGTGTTTGGGGCTGAGGGCTTTCTTGCATTCTCCTGAGGTGTGCTGACTTCTGCTCTGTAAAGTCGGCTCGCACTGGGTGACTGTGTTTGGCTTCTCCACAGTACGAGCGGTCTGTTGCTGCAGGTGTCCCCAAATGGTCGGGAAGTCCTTTTCAAACTCCCTGCAGGTCAACGGCTGCTGTAACACAAGGAGTCTGCGGCTCGTGAAGGCCTTGGCCTCATCCACACGACTGCTGAGGGTTTTCTCTCTCATGTGTTCCTGGAGCTGCTGAAAATCTGCACTAAAACAGAACTGTTTCACACATGCTCCGCACCTCAACAGTTTCTGGGTGTGTTGTGTTTCCTGGTGCTCAGCCAAGTGGAAAACTTTTTTCAAGACTGGACCACAAGTCTCACAGGGGTGGATCTTCTGGGAAGACAAAGCTGCCTTTGGAGTCCTAGCCTGTGACACTTCTAGAGAAGTGATCTGTTCAGAAGGTGTCTCTGCATTCTCTGTTCCACAGCAGCAACCTGAACAGAAAGAAATGCAGGTCAAGTACATATTGACTATAGAGAAGGGTCCAGCTCATCACTAACGTGTACCTATTTAATCCAGGTATGAGTCTATAAGATGCTTTTCAAGAAACAGAACTTCAATTCAGTTGGAAGAACAACCAACTGTTGTGCATTACTGAGCCTCAAGGTCACACAACAGTGGAGACCTCATCAGGAGAAAAAAACAAAAACAGGGTAGGACATAAGGAAGAGAGGCAGGGTCTACAACTCACTTCTCTTCCAGTGGCTTCCTGTAGGGCTTTTCTGCTGAGACTGGGTAGAAAAGGTCATCTAAGCTCATTAAAATCCCACAGCAACATCAGCTGCTATTCAAAGTCAATTCAGGGAAATGTGAACATATCATAGCACAATCAATGTTGGTGAGTATTACAGAAAGGGTAGTGAGAGAAATAGGAGAGATGTGGAGTCCAGAGAGGAGTGAAGTCCAGAGATATGGAGTCCAAATAGGAAGTCCAGATTATCCCTGGGCTAAAGTCACAGTAGGAATGACAAGCACTACAACTGACAAGTCAGTCAAGTGTTAAGAGTGGAAAAGATAGAAGTAGTATGGCCATGCACTGGAAATGGCACCTAAACCCTGGTTGAACAAAGACAGGTTCCTGCTATGATCTGAACACAGCCTGATGTCATACTCTCCTCAGCTGCCATTCACCAGGACCAGGCCCCCTCTGAGCCCACCTCACCATGACTGGAGTCATGTCAATCCTGGGACATCTAAAGCACTAGTTAAGCAACTACATAGGACATGCAGGATAAAAATCCTAACGGAAAAACAGGACAGATGAACAGCTTGTACCGTCACAAAGCAACTCAGCACATAACAGATGCAAAGAAAAGATCCAGGAGAGTGATGTCAGCAAAACAGCAGAGGACATGAGCCTTCACCACCAACAAAAAATACACAAAAGCAAACAAAAGTTGCCCTTGGAAGACTCAGGAATCCAATTAAGATACTGCAGCAACAACACAGAGGAAATTGTAAAAGAACACCACGAAAACGATCACTGAAGATATTACCTTAACAGACACGTGGAGATGGACCGGAAATAAGATGAAGGGTGGGAACTAAGTGCATCAGCCAAATGGCGGCTGCTGTCACATTCCCAATGGCCTGCACTGCAAAGCATCCCAGTAGCTTTTACCTGAGAGAAACTCAACAAGCCTGGCCACACTTGCCGACCCCACAGTTTGCAGAGCAGAGGAAGGCAAGTATTTACAGGTGTGAACCTCAGCTCCTGCTCTGCAGAGGGCCCTGGAAGCTCTCACACTAAGGTAACTAATAGCCACCACCACGAGGCACTGGCAAGGAAATAATATGCTGAATCATCCCTGTCCCCACAAAAGTAGCCATTGCTTTATTTCAGAACCACGGCTGCCATCCCCATAACTCCTGCACATACCCCAAACTCTTGAGCCCCACCTGAGCCACAGCTGCTCATATTCTATAGCCTGACTCCACGTCTGTCACCTGAATGTCTGAATGCCTGAGGCGCCAGATTCATGGCCACTATGGGCGAGCTGGCTCTTCAGACCCCCGAGACACTGTCTCTCTGTGTGCACCCATACTCTGCCTTGCATCTATTCACATCCTAGAGTCCAGATCTATATCTGCTCCACAGAATCCACACATCAGACACCAATGCCATCACCACTATGACGCATTCCCCCTCGAAGAGCCAAACTCCACATTAAGAGGGAACCCCTCAGTCAAAACATATCCCATGGGAGAAAGAAATCAGGAGAGCCCTAGCAGTCTTCTCCATGACTGTGGACACCCACGGCTTTAGCTACTGAGGACCCTGCAGTCTGAGCTGACACTGACCTCAGGTGACAGAGCTGCAAACACAAAGCCACTGGGCTTTGTTGTGGGTGCAGCAGCCACCGTCCATCAAGCTAGCACACTCACACCCACAGAGGTGAGGGTCTTGCCCACCAAAACCTTACGTAAAGCCTGAAGGAAATGACTGCTCCCTGAAATGTACTAATCAACATGAGGCTTCAGGAAACATAAACACAATAATCAGGGAACCATGACACCCTTGAAGGAACAATAATCAGTTGCCCCAAAGAAATGGAGCTCTACAAGCTGTCAAACAAAAAATTTATAGTAATTGTTTATTTTTTTAACCTTTAAAAAATTTATTTATTTTTTAATTGGAGGATAACTGCTTTACAGTTTTGTTGTTTTCTGTCTAACCTCAACATGAATAAGCCATAGGTATGCATATGTTCCCTGGCTCTTGAACCTTCCCCTCCCACCTCGCTCCCCATCCCACCCCTCTAGGTTGATACTGAGCCCCTGTTTGAGTTCCCTGAGACATACAGAAAATTCTCATTGGCTACCTATTTTACATATGGGAATGTAAGTTTCCATGTTACTCTCTCCATACATCTTACCCTCCCCTCCCTTCTCCCCATGTCCATAAGTCTGTTCTCTATGTCTGTTTCTCCACTGCTGCCCTGAAAATAAATTCTTCAGTACCATCTTTCTAGATCCCATATATATGTGTTAGTATACAATATTTATCTTTCTGTTTCTGACTTACCTTACTCTTTATAATAGTCTCTAGGTTCGTCCACCTCATTAGAAATGACTCAAATGCATGCTTTTTTATGTCTGGGTAATAGTACATTGTCTATATGTACCACAACTTCTTTATCCATGCATTTGTTGATGGACATATAGATTGCTTCCATGTTCTAGCTATTGTAAATAGTGCTGCATGAACATTAGGGTACATGTGTCTTTTTCAATTTTAGTTTCCTCAGGGTATATGCCTAAGAGTGGGATTGCTGGGTCATATGGTAGTTTTATTCCTAGTTTTTTAAGAAATCTCCATACCGTCTTCCATAGTGGCTGTTTCAGTTTACATTCCCACCTACAGTGCAAGAGGGCTCCCTTTCCTCCACACCCTCTGCAGCATTTACTGTTTGTAGACTTTCCGATGAGGGCCATTCTGCCCAGTGTGAGGTGGTGTCTCCCTGTAGTTCTGATTTGCAATTCTCTATTAATCAGTGATGTTGAGCATCTTTTCATGTGGTTATTAGCCATCTGTATGTCTTCTTTAGAGAAATGACTGACTAGGTATTTTTCCCACTTTTTGTTGATCGGGTTGTTTTCTGGTATTGAATTGTATGAGCTGCCTGCATATTTTGGAAATTAATCTTTTGTCAGTTGTTTCATTTGCTATTATTTTCTCCCACTCTGAAGACTGTCTTTTCACCTTGTTTATAGTCTCCTTTGCTGTGCAAAAGCTTTTAAGTTTAATTAGGTCCCACTTGCTTACTTTTGTTTTTATTTCCATTATTCTAGGAGGTGGGTCATAGAGGATCTAGTTTTATGTCATTGAGTGTTATGTTTTCCTCTAAGAGTTTTATATTTTCTGGTCTTACATTTAGGTCTTTAATCCATTTTGAGTTTATCTTTATGTATGGTATTAGGAAGTGTTCTACTTTCATTCTTTTACATGTAGCTGCCCAGTTTTCACAGCACTACTTATTGAAGAGACTGTCTCTGCCCCATTGTATATTCTTGCCTCCTTTGTCAAAATTAAGGTACCGATAAGTGCATGGGTTTATTTCTGGGCTTTCTATCTTGTTCCATTGGTCTATATTTCTGTTTTTGTGCCAATACCATACCATCTTGATGACTGCAGCTTTGTAGTATAATCTGACCAAGCCACAAGGCATGCAGGCTTTTAGTTCCCCAAGCAAGGATGGAACCCATCCCCCCAGCAATGAAAGCACAAAGTCTTAACTACTGGCCTGCCAGGGAAGTCTCTCACAATAATTTTTTTAATTTTTTTATTTTATATTGGAGTATACAGTATAGCTGATAAACAATGTTGTGACAGTTTCAGGTGGAGAGCAAAGGGACTCAGCCATTCATATACAATGTATCTATTCTTCCCTAAGCTCCCTCTCATTCAGGCTGCCACATAACACTGAGCAAACTTCCCTGTGCTCTAAAATAGACCTTGTGGTTATCCATTTTAAATACAGCATTGTATACAAGTAGCAGAGAAGGCAATGGCACCCCACTCCAGTTCTCTTGCCTGGAAAATCCCGGACAGAGGAGCCTGGTGGGGGCCGCTAAGAGTCAGACACGACTGAGCGACTTCACTTTCACTTTTCACTTTCATGCACTGGAGAAGGAAATGGCAATCCACTCCAGTGTTCTTGCCTGGAGAATCCCAGGGACGGGGGAGCCTGGTGAGCTGCCATCTATGGAGTCGCACAGTCGGACACAACTGAAGTGATTTAGCAGCAGCAACAGCAGCATACAAGTAGATCCCAAATTTCGTAACTATCCCTTTGTCCCATTTTCCCCACCCAGGAACCATAAGTTCATTCTCTAAGTCTCACAATAATTGTTTTAATGAAACTCAGTAAGCTACGAGAAAACACAGAGAGACAATTCAACAAAATAAGGAAAATGATATACAAGTAAAATAAGATTTTAAACAGAGATTCAGAAAAATATGAAAAAGAACCAAACAGAAATTATGGTGAAGAATAAGATGAATGAAATGTAGAGCATAATAGCTAATTTGATCAATCAAAACAATGATTATGAAATGGAAAGTAGGTCTTTGAACTTATCCAGTCAAAGAAGAAAAAAGATAAAACGACTAAAAAGAGTAAAGAAAAAAGTCTACATGAATTATGGGACACTGTTAAGCAAAATAATACTTGCATAATGGAGAATTCTTCAAGAGTTGGGAATACCAGACCACCTGACCTGCCTCTTGAGACACCTATATGCAGGTCAGAAAGCAACAGTTAGAACTGGACATGGAACAACAGACTGATTCCAAATAGGAAAAGGAGTACATCGAGCCTGTATATTGTCCCCTGCTTATTTAACTTATATGCATAGTACATCATGAGAAACGCTGGGCTGGAGGAAGCACAAGCTTGAATCAAGATTGGCAGGAGAAATATCAATAACCTCAGATATGCAGATGATACCACCTTTATGGCAGAAAGTGAAGAAGAACTAAATAATCTCTTGATAGAAGTGAAAGAGGAGATTGAAAAAGTTGGCTTAAAGCTCAACATTCAGAAAATTAAGATCATGGCATCTGGTCCCATCACTTCATGGCAAATAGATGGGGAAACAGTGGAAACAGTGGCTGACTTTATTTTTCTGGGCTCCAAAATCACTGCAGATGGTGATTGCAGCCATGAAATTAAAAGATGCTTACTCCTTGGAAGGAAAGTTATGACCAACCTAGACAGCATATTAAAATGCAGAGACATTACTTTGTCTAAAAGTCTGTCTAGTCAAGGCTATCGTTTTTCCAGTGGTCATGTATGGATGTGAGAGTTGGACTATAAAGAAAGCTGAGCGCTGCAGAATTGATGCTTTTGAACTGTGGTGTTGGAGAAGATTCTTGAGAGTCCCTTGGACTGCAAGGAGATCCAACCAGTCCATCCTAAAGAAGATCAGTCCTGGGTGTTGATTGGAAGGACTGATGTTGAAGCTGAAACTCCAATACTTTGGCCATCTGATGTGAAGAGCTGACTCATTTGAAAAGACCCTGATGCTGGGAAAGGTTGAGGGCAGGAGGAGAAGGGGATGACAGAGGATGAGATGGTTGGATGGCATCACTGACTCGATGGACATGGGTTTGGGTGGACTCCGAGAGTTGGTGATGGACAGGGAGGCCTGGCGTGCTGCGGTTCATGGGGTTGCAAAGAGTCGGACACTACTGAGTGACTGAACTGAACTAAACTGAATGGTAGCCCTAGAAAGAAGAGAGCATGAAGACGGGGCAGAAAGTTTATTTAAAGAAGTAATGAATGAAAACTTTCCAAATCTGGGAAAAGAAATGGACATTCAGGTACATGAGGCTTGTAAGTCCCCAAACAGATTCAATCCACAGAGGACTTCACCAAGACACATTAATATAAAAGTCAAAGTCATGCCAAATTATTTTGAAAGTTGCAAGAAAAAAGAAAGTCATCACACAAGGGAACCCCCATAAAAATATAAGTGGTTTTCTTAGCTAAAACACTGCACACAGTCACAGTGAAATGTGTTCTAAATGCCAAAGGGGAAGGGGTGGGGGCACTGCAAACCAAGAGTATTTTACCAGCAATGCTATTCTTCAGTAATAAGGAAGATTCTTAGACAAATGAAAACTGAGGAAGTTCATCACCACATGACCTAATCCTATAAGAAATGAGGAAGTCTAATGAAGTCTTCTTCAAGCTGAATAAAAATATGCTAACAGTAACATGAAAACATATTAAAACATAAACACACTGGTAAAAATAAGTATATAGTCAAATTCAGAACACTCTAATACTGTAAAACTGCCTTACTCAACTCAACCATAAAAGATAAAGAATAACAGTATTAAAAGCAACTATACCAACAATAACTTGTTGATGGTTACACAATATAAAAAGATGTAAATTGTGACATCAAAAACAAAATATATGCGTAGGGGAAGTATAAGAGTAGACATTTTGTATGGGATTGAATTTACAGTATTATCAGCATAAAATAGAATGTTTTAAGATGTTTTATATAAGCCTATGGTAACCACAAGTCAAAAACCTATAGACACAAAAGACAGGAGAAAAGAATAAAAGTATTTTACCATAGCGTCTTCCCAGGTGGTTAATAATCCGCCTGGCAATGCAAGGGATGCAGGTTCGATCCCTGGTCAAGGAACTAAGATCTTATATGCCTCGGAGCAACTAAGTTCATGCACCACAACTATAGAGCCCATGCACCACAACAAAAGATCCTGCCCAATGCAACGAAGATCCTACATGCTGCAACTAAGACCCAACACAGCTAAATAAATAAATAAATATTTTTAAAAGTCCATTCCCACAGAAAATCATAAAGACAGCAAGAAAGGAAGAAAAAAACCTGAAAAATAGGGGGGCAATAATAGGTGACAACAGTAGGTCCAATCAAATGATATAAAGTGGTTGAACAGAAAAAAAAAAAAACAAAACAAGACTCAACTCTATGCTGCCTACAACAGAGTAACTTCAGCTTTAAGGACACACACACAGGCTGAAGGTGAAGAAATTGAAAGAGATACTCCACACAAATGGAAATCAGAAGAGAAGAGGGTAAGCTATACTTAAGTGAGACAAAATAGACTTTAAATCAAAAAATGTCACAAGAGACAAAGGTCATTATATAATAATAAAGGAGTTAGTCATCATGAAGTGAAGTGAAGTCACTCAGTCGTGTCCGACTCTTTGCAACCCCGTGGACTGTAGCCCACCAGGCTCCTCCATCCATTGGATTCTCCAGGTGAAAATACTGGAGTGGGTTGCCATTTCCTTCTCGATGTAATAATTACAACCACACATACACACACATATCATACCTTGTACATCATAACTTAAAAACTAAGCAAATATGACCAGATCTGAAGGCAGAAAAGACAGCAAGAGAAAATTGCACGGGGGGCAGGGGCGAGGGGTGGGATGCTGCATGGCAGGCAGGATCCTAGTTCTCCAACAAGGGTCTGAACTGCGCTCCCTGAAGTGGAAGTACAGAATCTTAACCACTGGGCCACCAGGGAAGTCTCAGCAACAGGATATTTACCAGTTCAGTTCAGTCCAGTCGCTCAGTCGTGTCTGACTCTTTGCAACCCCATGAACTGCAGCACACCAGGCCTCCCTGTCCATCACCAACTCCCGGAGTTTACCCAAACTCATGTCCATTGAGTTGGTGATGCCATCCAGCCATCTCATCCTCTGTCGTCCCCTTCTCTTCCTGCCCCCAATCTCTCCCAGCATCAGGGTCATTTCCAATGAGTCAACTTCTCACATGAGGTGGCCAAAGTATTGGAGTTTCAGCTTCTTTTTTTTTTTTTTAATGTCAATTTTTTTAATGTTTCAGCTTCAGCATCAGTCCTTCCAATGAACACCCATGACTGATCTCCTTTAGGATGAACTGGTTGGATCTCCTTGCAGTCCAAGGGACTCTCAAGAGTCTTCTCCAACATCACAGTTCAAAAGCATCAGTTCTTCGGCGCTCAGCCTTCTTCACAGTCCAACTCTCACATCCATACATGACCACTGGAAAAACCACAGCCTTGACTAGACAGACCTTTGTTGGCAAAGTAATGTCTCTGCTTTTTAATATGCTATCTAGGTTGGTCCTAACTTTCCTTCCAAGATATTTATAGGGAACTGCAATATCCCCCTTTCAACATCGGTGGATATCCAGATAAAGTTATTTGAATTGAATACTTCAGTCCAAATGGATGTAACAGATGTGTATAGAACATTCCATCCTATTACAGCAGAATACACTCTCTTCTCAAGTACATATAGAATATTCTCTAGGACAGATTAAATATTATGTCAAACAAGTCTTAACAAATTTCAGAAGACTGAAGCCATATGAAGTAACTTTTCCTAACACAATGGATAACACTAGAAACCGGCAATAGGAGGAAAGCTTCAAAATTCAAACACACGAATATTAAACAATATGCTCCTGGCCAATCAATCAGTAAAAGGAAAAATCAAAAGGAAAATGAAACATACCTTGAGAAAAACAAAAATAATAACAAAACATATGAAATGTGCAAAGGCAGTTTTAAGAGAAAAGTTTAGAGCAATAAACGCCACCATTAAGAAAAAAGAAAGATCTCAAATAAATAATCAAACTACACCTCCAGGAACTAGAAAAAAACTTAAGACCAAAGTTATCAAAACAAAGGAAATGAAGATAGCAAAGGGGAATTCCTTAGAGGTGCGATGGTTAGGATTTCATGCTTCCAGTGCAGGGTGTGCGTGTTCCTTCCCTGGAAGGGGAATTAAGACAAAGGTTCCCACACGCTGCACAGCATGGCCAAAAAAAAATCAGAGCAGAAATAAATGAAATAGAAACTATAAAGATAATAAAAAGATGAACAATACTAAGAGCTGGTTTTGTTCAAAGATAGGGGCTTCCCTAGTGGCTTAGTGGTAAAGAATTTACCTGTCAATGCAGGAGACATGGGTTCAATCTCTGATCCAGGTAGATCCCACATGCCACGGAACAGCTAAGCCCACGTGCTACAAACTACTAAAGACCTTGTGCCCCAGAGCCTGTGCTCCACAAGATAAGCCACCACAATAAGAAGCCCAAGCACCGCAATTAGAGTGTAGTCCTTACTCTCCACTGCTAGAGAAAAGCCCGCACACTCACAAAGACCCAGCAGAGCCAAAAATAAATAAATAAATAAAAAGATAAATGAAATTGACAAACCTTTGTCTAGACTTTATGTCATATAAATTAACAGAGAAATAAAACAGGACCAAAGAATCATAAGAGATTACTAGGAGCTGTTACACACAGCTGTATCTAGAAGAAACAGATATATTCCTGGAAACATACAACCTATCAATTTTTAATCATAAATAGAAAATTTGAATAGACCAATACCAATAAGGAAATTGAATCAGTAACCTTCAACAACAAAAATAGGTCATGATCAGATAGATTTCATTGGTGAAATTTATATTTTAATATCTGAAGTATTCAATATATAAGGTACTCTACAATTCAACAGGAAAAGAACAATCTGTTTAAAAAGTGAGCAAAGGAACTTCCCTGGTGGTCCAGTGGTTAAGAATCAGCCTACCAATTATAGGAGATATGGGTTCAATCCTTGGTCCAGGAAGATTCCACAAGGCTTGAGGCAACTAGGCCCATGAGCCCGCAACTAATGAGCCTGTGCTCTAGAGCCCATGAGCCACAAGAAGAGAAGCCACTACTGAGAACCTGCGCACTGCAACTAGAGAGTAGCCTCCACTTGCCTGCATGCAGCAACACAGATCCAGTGCCGCCAAAAATAAATAAGATAATAAAATTGAGCTAAAAGTAGGCTTCCCTGGTAGCTCAAACGGTAAAGAACCTGCGGGTGGTGCAGGAGACCTGGTTTTGATCCCGGGGTCGGGAAGATTCCCTGGAGAAGGATATGGCAACCCACTCCAGTATTCTTGCCTGGAGAATCCCATGCATAGAGGAGCCTGGCGGGCTACAGTCCATGGGATCTCAAAGAGTTGGACACAACTGAGTGACTAACCACACACACGAGTTAAAAATAAATAAGATTTAAAAAATTATTTTAAGCAAACAAAGGACTTGAATAGACATTTTATCAAAGAAGATGTAGAAATGGCTAAAAGGTACATGAAAACATATTCCTCCTCACTAACTATCTGACTAACCATCAGGAAAATGTAAATCAAAACCACAATGAGATAACACCTCACACCTGGTAAGACGCAGTAGTAGCTGCTCAGTTGTGTCCGGCTCTTTGTGACCCTATGGACTGTAGCCCGCCAGGGTCCTCAGTCCATGGGATTCCCGACCCAGGGATCAAACTGCACTGCACGGAGATTCTTTACCATCTGAACTATAGGGAAATCTACCTCATAAGATGGCTACTATCAAAAAAGAGCAGGGGGAGAAAAAAGAAAATGAAAAAAAGAGCAGAGATAAGAAGTATTGGTGAAGGCACAGATTTAAAGGAAACAATCTTTGTCCCCTATGGTTGTAATTTTTAAAAACTAAATAAGGGAAAATCATAGAAACAGAGTAAAATGCTAGGAGCTGGGGAATATGGAAAATAGGGAGATTGTTAGTCAAAAGGTACAAATGTTCAGTTGTAAGATTAATGACTTCTGAGGATGTCATATAAAGCACGGTGACAACAGTTAACAATGATGCTGGGACTTCCCTGATGGTCCAGTGGTTAAGACTCTGCCATCCCAAAGCAGGAGGCCTGGGTTCAATCCCTGGTCAGGGAATTAGATCACAAATGACACAAAGAAAGAGCCTGCATGCTGCGACAAAGAGCAAAGATCCTGAGTGCCACAACCAAGACCTGGAACAGGCTAAATAAATATTAAAAAATGATGTTGGACAACAACAGTGAAAACAACAATAATGTAACTTGATGAGGTGACAGATGTTTAACTAATTTCACTGTGACAATTATTTCATACTGTATTCATACATCAAGTCAAAACTTCACCACATCAAGATATACAATTTTATACCTGGACAAGGCTGGGGAAAAAGAGAAAGCAAATCTAAACACTACCAACCTTGGAGGACACTGAAAAGTAGCTCATGGTTCAGCACAAGCAGGCACAAAGAAATGTTAGCTCAAAAGAAGGGATCAAGTGAGTTCCCTAGCAGTCCAGTGACCAGGACTCCAAGGTTTCACTGCCAGGGCCCTGACTTAGTCCCTGGTCAGTAAACTAAGATCCCACAAGCTGCACAACTCAGCATAAAAGAAGGGACACAAAGTTGAAAAGGATCTAGACACACTGACCCGGATAGAGAGAGGGCAAGTAAGGTAGAATCCATTAAGCTTACTGTAATACTACTGACTTGGAATCTTTTTCCTAACAGCGTTCTGTACAACAGGAACTGCGGTTGGTATTGCAGGGGAAAGAAGAGTCCTAGCTAGCTATCACAGCAACTCAGAAAGCTTGGGAAACAAGCAGTGCGCACAGTCCACATGTGGAAGAACAGAGCACCCCCTGGGGAAAGGGAAAGGGGGTGAGATGCGACAGAGCCTAGTCCAGGTTACTGGGAGGCTGTGAGAGTCTTACCCAGTGAGGATATGAGTGCATAGTTCTCCAGCATCACATCGAGGTACACGCTCCTCTGGGCCTCAGCAAGGAGTCTCCACTCCTCCCAGGAGAAGTCCACAGCCACGTCCTCAAAGGTCACACTGCACTTCTAAGAGAGACAGAGCAAGCTATGAACATTCTAGGACCCCATGATCCATCTCATCACACATCTGTCCCACCCTCGTCCTCTTCCAAAGCTCTCCACCAAACAAGAATTCCAGACCTAGGTGTCACTGGTGCCCACCTTATCCCTCAGGGTCCCGTTATTCACTGTGTTCAGTCCTCAGCAACGGTGGGATGGACTGCATAGACCTGTCATCCAAGCTTTCGTCCTGGCCTGTAGGGTCCCATCCATTCTGTCAATCAGCTCCCCTGGAGTCTCCAGGTTGTGACTCACAGACACAACCAAACCTGGGCTCAGGCTTCACCCTTCAGTCCCCAGTAACAGGTCGCTGGGGCCATGAGCTAGCACTTCCTCTCCATGTACCCATGATTCTGTAGACTGTACCTCTCTCACACCTTTAGTCCCCACAGCTGCACTCCCACAACTGCACTTGGGTAAAGTTGCTTTGAAGGCCCCTTTTATACCTTTATTGATTCTTGCTTCAATCTGAGCCACCCAGAAGCACATGTGATTATAGATGCCCGTGACCTACTTCCCCTTTTGTCTTGCACCCCCTGTCCCCTCAGCAGCCAAAACCCTTCTCTCTTTCAACCTTCTTTGGAATCCTGGTTCACGTGGTATCTGTTCTAGACACCACAAATGACTCTCACATTTGAGTAGGTCTGGGGCAGGATGATGGAGGCTGGGCCCTGCCCACATAAAACATAAGAAACCACATATTTTCCATTCTTGAAGTTAAGGAGACCTCCCCACTACACATGAACAGAAAGGCTCCTTGGAAGTCAGCACAGAAAGCCTCTTTGGAAAGGGAAGGGGCGTCACCTCAAAGTAGGTGAGGTCCACTACCCAATAAGCCTTTTCACTGGAATTCATCTTGGCTAAAAGATGCGCTTACACGCAGGAAAATCCTGAGATACACCAAACACCAACTCAAAACCAAGCAAAGCAAGATGACTGGCCAAAGGAAACCGGAAATAAATGCCCCACAAAAGCGACTCAAACCACCGCAGCACGACTCTCCCTGAGTCCGCTCGTGGGTCTATCCAAAAAGTACTGTACTCTTTTCTGCTCCTAATAAATACTCTGTTTCACGGCTTCCCCTCTTTGGGTGAATTTTTTTTCCTGCAAAACTGAAGGGCCAGGGCCTTGTCGCTGACTACTGGTCTAGTGACTAGCATTCGGTGTTCACACCACGACCAACCTGCCTCAGTCCCTGGCCAGGAACCCACCCAGTCACCCCCTTCAGTCCACTGCAGGTAGACCACCCTAGATCAAGGTCACTCTACCACCCTGGTGGCTCAGGCGGTAAAGCGTCCGCCTACAATGCGGGAGACCTGGGTTCGAGCCCTGGGTCAGGCAGATCCCGTGGAGAAGGAAATGGCAACCCGCTCCAGGATTCTCGTCTGGAAAATCCCATGGACAGAGGAGCCTCTTAGGCTGCAATGCACGGGTTCGCAGAGTCGGACACGCCTGAGCGACTTCACTTCACCCCATTCTGTCCCTGCAGACACTAGACCCAGGCCAGTTTTCCTGCAGACCGCAGACCCACGCCAGTTTTCCTGCAGACACCAGACCCACGCCAGTCTTCCTGCAGACCCCAGACCCAGGCCAGTTTTCCTGGACCGTCTCGCCTATGCCCGACGTCGGAGCCTTGGCGCGGGCAGGTGCCCCCGCCGTCAGCCTCTCCACGCTCCGTCCCACTGTCAGACCCAGGGCCGCACCCACGACCGCCTCGCCGGCCTGGACCCCGGGGCCGGGCTTCAGGCTCCTGAGCAGGCCTTCGCGTCTGGTGGGGTGAGAGCAGGACGGGCCCCGGGCACCAGCGTTTACCTGAGGCGGATCCCTCAGCGCCGCCGCCGCCATCGGCCTCTGTGGCCAGAGCCGGAGCGCGCGCGGCGGGAGAGGCGGCGGGCAGTGGGCACAGCGGGCGCGGTTCGGGGCCTAGCGCGGGCGTCCCCGGTCGGCGTCGCCGAACTCGAGACCCGCCTCTGTGCGCTGCCTCTTGGACCGCCTTAATTCAGTCACCTCACTCCCAACGTCGCGCTCCCGAGCGACACCACACAGGAAAGTAAACTAAATGGCCGCCAGGAGGAGGACGCCGGAAGTCCCACCCCAAAGAGAGCCGCAGGCGCGGAAATGCCTTTATTGGCTCAGCTGCGCGCGCAACCTTCTGGGTTATGTAGTTTCGAGGGCTCTAGAGGCCTCTTTTCCCATCTCTTTCACAATTTCCCACAGTTTATTGTGATCCACACAGTCAAAGGCTTTGGCATAGTCAATAAAGCAGAAATAGATGTTTTTCTGGAACTCTCTTGCTTTTTCCATGATCCAGCGGATGTTGGCACTTTG
The DNA here is from genome assembly GCF_014754425.2 of Oryx dammah. Taxonomy (NCBI): domain Eukaryota; kingdom Metazoa; phylum Chordata; class Mammalia; order Artiodactyla; family Bovidae; genus Oryx; species Oryx dammah. The sequence goes on along the minus strand of NW_024070197.1, from coordinate 526,327 downwards.
ATCTCTGGTTCCTCTGCCTTTTCTAAAACCAGCTTGAACATCAGGGAGTTCACGGTTCACGTATTGCTCAAGCCTGGCTTGGAGAGTTTTGAGCATTACTTTACTAGCATGTGAGGTGAGGGCAATTGTGCGGTAGTTCGAGCATTCTTTGGCATTGCCTTTCTTTGGGACTGGAATGAAAACTGACCTTTTCCAGTCCTGTGGCCACTGCTGAGTTTTCCAAACTTGCTGGCATATTGAGTGCAGCACTTTCACAGCATCATCTTTCAGGATTTGAAACAGCTCAACTGGAATGCCATCACCTCCACTAGCTTTGTTCGTACTGATGCTTCCCAAGGCGCACCTGACTTCACTTTCCAAGATGTCTGGCTCTAGATGAGTGATCACATCATCATGATTATCTGGGTGGTGAAGATCTTTTTTGTACATTTTTTCCGTGTATTCTTGCCACCTTTTCTTAATATCTTCTGCTTCTGTTAGGTCCAGACCATTTCTGTCCTTTATCAAGCCCGTCTTTGCATGAAATGTTCCCTTGGTATCTCTAATTTTCTTGAAGAGATCTCTAGTCTTTCCCATTCTGTTCTTTTCCTCTATTTCTTTGTATTGATCGCTGAAGAAGGCTTTCTTATCTCTCCTTGCTATTCTTTGGAATTCTGCATTCAGATGCTTATATCTTTCCTTTCCTCCTTTGCTTTTCACCTCTCTTCTTTTCACAGCTATTTGTAAGGCCTCCCCAGACAGCCATTTTGCTTTTTTGCATTTCTTTTCCAGGGATGGTCTTGATCCCTGTCTCCTGTACAATGTCACGAACCTCATTCCATAGTTCATCAGGCACTCTGTCTATCAGATCTAGGCCCTTAAATCTATTTCTCACTTCCACTGTATAAACATAAGGGATTTGATTTAGGTCATACCTGAATGGTCTAGCGGTTTTCCCTACTTTCTTCAATTTAAGTCTGAATTTGGCAATAATGGTCTAGCAGTTTTCCCTACTTTCTTCAATTTAAGTCTGAATTTGGCCTCTTGAGAAATCTATATGCAGGTCAGGAAGCAACAGTTAGAACTGGACATGGAACAACAGACTGGTTCCAAATAGGAAAAGGAGTACGTCAAGGCTGTATATTGTCACCCTGCTTATTTCGCTTCTATGCAGAGTACATCATGAGAAACGCTGGACTGGAAGAAACACAAGCTGGAATCAAGATTGTCGGGAGAAATATCAATAACCTCAGATATGCAGATGACACCACCCTTATGGCAGAAAGTGAAGAGGAGCTAAAAATCCTCTTGATGAAAGTGAAAGTGGAGAGCGAAAAAGTTGGCTTAAAGCTCAACATTCAGAAAATGAAGATCATGGCATCCGGTCCCATCACTTCATGGGAATTAGATGGGGAAACAGTGGAAATGGTGTCAGACTTTATTTTGGGGGGCTCCAAAATCACTGCAGATGGTGACTGCAGCCATGAAATTAAAAGACGCTTACTCCTAGGAAGAAAAGTTATGACCAACCTAGATAGTATATTCAAAAGCAGAGACATTACTTTGCCAACTAAGGTCCATCTAGTCAGGGCTATGGTTTTTCCAATGGTCATGTATGGATGTGAGACGTGGACTGTGAAGAAGGCTGAGCACCAAAGAATTGATGCTTTTGAACTGTCATGTTGGAGAAGACTCTTGAGAGTCCCTTGGACTGCAAGGAGATCCAACCAGTCCATTCTGAAGGAGATCAACCCTGAGATTTCTTTGGAAGGAATGATGAAAGCTGAAACTCCAGTACTTTGGCCACCTCATGCCAAGAGTTGACTCATTGGAAAAGACTGTGATGCTGGGAGGGATTGGGGGCAGGAGGAGAAGGGGACGACCCAGGATGAGATGGCTGGATGGCATCACGGACTCGATGGACGTGAGTCTGAGTGAACTCCGGGAGATGGTGATGGACAGGGAGGCCTGGTGTGCTGGGATTCATGGGGTTGCAGAGAGTCGGACACGACTGAGCGACTGAACTGAACTGAACAGAGGCCTCTGGGAAAGGGTGTTGACGGTATTGACTATCAGAGCATCAGTTCAGTTCAGTCGCTCAGGGGTGTAGGAGTCTCTGCGACCCCATGGACTGCAGCACGCCAGCCTTCCATGTCCATCACCAACTCCTGGAGCTTGCTCAAACTCGTGTCCATCCAGTCACTGATGCCATCCAACCAGCTTATCCTCTGTTGTCCCTTTCTCACGCCTTCAATATTTCCCAGCATTAGGGTCTTTTCCAATGAGCCAGTTCTTTGCATCAGATGGCCAAAATGTTGGAGTTTCAGCATCAGTCCTTCTAATGAATATTCAGGACTGATTTCCTTCAGGATTAACTGGTTGGATCTCCTTGAAGTCCAAGGGACTCTTGAAGAGTCTTCTCCAACACCACAGTTCAAAAGCATCCATTCTTTGACACTCAACTTTCTTTATGGTCCAAATCTCACATCCATATATAACTACTGGAAAAACCATAGCTTTGACTAGACAGACTTTTGTTGGTAAAGTCAAGTGTCTGCATTTTAATATGCTGTCTAGGTTGGTCATAGCTTTTCTTCCAAGGAGCAAGAGTCTTTTAATTTCGTGGCTGCAGTCACCATCTGCAGTGATTTTGGAGCCCAAGAAAATAAAGTCTGTCACTGTTTCCATTGTTTCTCCATCTATTTGTCATGAAGTGATGGGACTGCATGCTATAATCTTAGTTATTTGAATGCTGAATTTTAAGGAAGCTTTTTCACTCTCCTCTTTCACTTTCTCCTTTCACTTTCATCAAGAGGCTCCTCAGTTCCTCTTCGATTTCTGACATAAGGGTGGTGTCATCTGCATGTCTGAGGTTATTTATATTTCTCCTGGCAATCTTGATTTCAGCTTGTGCTTCATCCAGTCCAGCATTTCACACAATGTTTTCTGCATATAAATTAAGTAAGCAGGGTGAAAATATACAGCCTTGAGGTACTCCTTTCCCAATTTGGAATCAGTTTGTTGTTCCATGTCTGGTTCTAACTGTTACTTCTTGACCTGCATACAGATTTCTCAGGAGGCAGGTAAGATGGTCTGGTATTCCCATCTCTTAAAGAATTTTCCATCCATGCATTACTCTGGGGAATACGTGAAAGTGATAATCCTACCTAGATGGACTGAGGGGCTTTACTTCTTGTGAACTGCAGAAGGATGTAATTTCATACTCCGTGAAGATCAGTCTGCTCCCAGGAAATAAAATTTGAGATGCTCACAAATCTATTAAGGTGCTGGAATTCCAGGTGAGCTATTTCAAATCCTAAAAGATGATGCTGTTGGTGCTACACTCAATATGACAGCAAATTTGGAAAGCTCAGCAGTGGCCACAGTACTAGAAAGGGTCAGGTTTCATTCCAATCCCAAAGAAAGGCAATTCAAAGAATGTTAAAACTACCACACAACTGCATTCATTTCAGAAGCTAGCAAGGTAATGCTCAACATCCTTTAAGCTAGACTTCAACAGTATGGGAACCAAGAACTTCGAGATGTTCTAGTTGGATTTAGAAAAGGCAGAGAAACCAGAGATCACATTGCTGTCATCCATTGGATCATAGAAAAAGCAAGGGAATTCCAGAGAAACATCTATTTATGCTTTATTTACTACGCTAAAGCCTTTGACTGTGTGGATCACAACAAACTGGAAAATTCTTAAAGAGATGGGAATACCAGACCACTTTACCTGCCTCCTGAGAAACCTGTGTGCAGGTCAAGAAGCAACAGTTGGAACCAGACGTGGAACAATAGAATGGTTCAAAATTGGGGAAAGAGTATGACAAAGCTGTATATTGTCACCCTGCTTATTTAACTTACATGCAGAAGGGAGGGAAAGTCTAGGCCAGATCCTTTCCGGGGTCTCAAGGAAAAGGCAAGGCAAGGGCAGAGCAAACAGCTTAAGATTGGCTATTTTAGGGAATGGCAACCTATTCTAATATTCTTGCCTGGGAAATCTCATGGACAGAGGAGCCAGGCAGGTACAGCCCATGTCCAACAAAGAGTTGGACACCATTTAGTGACTAAACAAAAACAATAAAGTTGAATGACTCAGGTGAAAGACTTGGTGTACAGGAGTGTTATCTAGTTGCCTGGAACCTGGCCCTGGAATGATTGGGCAAAAGAATATTGAGGAATAAGGTATATAATATGGTCTTTAAAAAGAGTGTTCCTTGCTGGGTAGGACAATCACTGTTGATACAGGCAAAGGAGATACTGGTTATCAATAGCCTGAGACAAGCACAAAATACATAACTACTATTGAAACTTGAGAGAAGTCATCAGTTAGATCTATTAAACTACGTGCTCCATCACGCGTCGTGTCTGACTCTTTGCAGCCTCGTGGACTTCAGTCACCAGACTCTTCTGTCCATGGGATTTTCTAGGCAAGAATACTGGAATGTGTTGCCATGTCCTATTCTAGGCCATCTTCTAGACCCAGGGATTGAACCCGCCTCTCTTGCATCTCCTGCACTGGTAAGTGGACTCTTTACTGCTAGCACCACCTGAGAAGCCCATTAAACTATAACTTGATCAATAAATAAATGAACTGTAAAATGCCCTCATGTCATCCAAGCATTACAGCCTAAACAATTAAGATGTTTGCCAGAGTTGTTTTTCAGGAAATTGGATGGCTACTCCATTTCTTCTAAGGGATTCTTGCCCACAGTAGTAGATATAATGGTCATTTGAGTTAAATTCACCCACTCTAGTCCATTTTAGTTCCCTGACTCCTAAAATGTCGATGTTCACTCTTGCCATCTCCTGTTTGACCACTTCCAATTTCCATTGATTCATGGACCTAACCTTCCAGGTTCCTATGAATTATTGCTCTTTACAGCATCGGACTTACTTCCATCACCAGTCACATCCATAAATGGGTGTTGTTTTTGATTTGGCTCCTCCCTTAGGAAAGACCTAAGGTTTTATGAGTTCTGTGCTGGAAACCTGGACAAAGACCAAATATGTATTTCTTGTTATAAATCTTATTACTGCACTACTGTAGTAAACAAATATGGATATGTGCATAGAGAATTCAGAAACCTTGTCATCTATATTGTGGCTTAATTTTTGCCTTAGTGAATGTGATTTTTCAAATGTTCAACAGTGTAAAATCAAGATAAATGTGTATCCTCTGAATGTTATATCACTAATATCATCTATATGCTTATTCTTTGTTTGATTTATATCTAAGAAGATAGATGTGAAAGAATAAGTTATACTTTTGTTCCTACAATTATTTTTCAGTTTTTTGCTTTAAATATTCTCATATATTTAAATTATAGGGAGAGATTTTTCAGATGATTAAATTCTTGGGCAAATTCCATGCAATCTATAATAAATAATCCTTAATTACAAATATAAATTTAAGTGAAAAGGAATGGAATGAAATAATATGCAAATACTAACCAAAAGAGTGTTGGAGAGGTTATTTTAATATAAGGAAAACTTAAGGAAAAATAATATGACCAAAGAAAACATATGGCCTTTTATAATATTAAACAAGTAATTTAAACAAGAAGATTCAAAAATGCTAACTGGGGGATTCCTGGTACTCCAGTGATTAGAATTCTGTGCTTTTACTGCAAGGGTCACAGGTTTGATCTCTGGTCAAACTAATATCCTGCGAGCCGAATGGCCATAAATAAATAAATGCTAAGTATATTTGTACCTAAGAATAGGTTTTCAAAATTCTTTCCTCTCAATAATTAATAGAATAGACAGGAAAATAATAAGGATACAGAAGACATGACCAACATCATCAGCTATCTTGATTCAGTAAATATGTGTAAGACATTACTTCAGTCTACAGCAGAATACACATTCTTTTCAGGTACACATAGTAGATTCCTCCAAGATAAATAAAACTCCGGGGGCATAAGGTAAATTTCAGTAAGTTTTAAAATAAGAACTATTAAGTATCAAAGAGTAAAAGAAATTGTGTGTTAGTCGCTCAGTTGTGTATGACTCTTTGCAACTCTATAGACTGTCCCAGCCTGCCAGGCTCCTCTGTCCATGGGATTCTCCAAGCAAGAATACTGGAGTGGGTTGCCATTTTCTTCTCAAAGGAATCTTCTAGACCCAGGGATTGGACCCAGGTCTCCTGCATTGTGGCGGAGTCTTTACCACCTGAGCCACCAGGGAAGCAAAAGAAATGAGGAAACCAACAGAAGATAAATTAGGAGCATAGTTTTTTTAAACTGGCAAGAATAATTTTTTTAACTTTTTTTTCTTTTTTACTGTACCACATAGCACATGAGACCTAGTTCACTGACCATAAATCAAACCCATGCCCCTGGTGTTGGAAGTGTGATATCTTAACCACTGGACTGCTGGGGAAGTCCCAAGAACAATTTAAATATATCACTAAAAAACAAAATATTTTGTGTGGAAAATTGATGAATAATTTCTTTTAGAATTGCAGCTTTCTATTCCATAAAGCTCATGAAAGTTAAAATGTAAAGAGTAAAAGACTATATCTCCAGTGTCTAAAACTGCCAAAGGATGAGCACATAGGACATACAAGGAAACTGTATTAATTAGAACAAGAAATACAACTCCAACCTAAATAACAAAAATAGGAGCAATCAGTGAAAGAAGGAATTGAGGTGATTATCAAGCATATGATAAGATAAACCCATTGACATATGAGAACTGCATACCAAATACAGCACTCTTTAGAGAACACAGAATGTAAAGAACATTCTAAAACATCTGAAATTTTTAGAACCAACCTCATGAAAATAGAGCCTGGCAGACTACAGTCAAAGAATCAAATGCAACTGAGCATACACACATCTCATGAAAATAAATATAAATATCATTAAGACAGTATTAGCAAATAAAATTAAGCAATGTATAAAAAGAACTTTATACCATAACCAGAAAGATTTCTTTTAGTGGTGTTGGACTTATTTAATATGAGAAAAAAAAAGAATGTTATCCACCATATTAACAGGTTAAAGGAGAAAAATCACATATCATTTGATGCAGAAAACTCACTAGCATAGTTGAATGTAGCAAAGTGCTGTGTACAGTTCTTTTTCTCTTTATATATATTTGTAAATACATGTGCGTATATGGTAGACAGAGGGTTATAGATGTAAATGAACTGTGTTCTATATATTAGTAATACATAGAAAACAATTGAATAATTAAAAATTCTAAATCTATAGCATAAAAAGTAAAATACTTAGGAATAAATATAATTAAATATATGCAAGTTCTTTGATTATATTCACTCCTCAGTTATTTTATTGAAAACTACAAAATTTTTTTTTTTTCAGTATTACTGAAAACTTCAAAGTTTAGCTAAAATCCAGAAAAACACTTCTGCTCAGATGTGGTCTTCTTTACAGACAGGGGCCCGGTTGACTGGAGTCAACGAAAAGAAAGGGAAAAGGAGAACGAGAGAGCAGTATCTCTCGGGTTACGTGGCAAACCAATAAAGCCCATGCACAGGACTTGTGCCGCTCATGAAGGCACAGGGCGTCCTCTCAAGGAGGTCTTGAAAGCCCGGGCGAGAAAGTGAGCTCGGCAGGCTTCCACGCTCCGAAGAGAATGAAGACAGAAAGAAGGACGTGGGGTACCCAGGTCTCTAGTGGAGCAAGGGTATTTTATTAGCAGAAATGTAGGCTTATATATCTTTTAGTAAACTGATTACTCAGCTATTACAAAGAATGAAATTCCATCAGTTGCAACAAAATGGAAAGTCTAATACATACCAGGTCGCTGCCACTGAAGGGAGTCACTGAAGGGAGTTACTGAAAGGAATCCCAGGAGATACCCTTTCCCATGGTCTCCGTCCTGAGAACTGTGTGCAGCTCTGCTCGTCCCAGAATAGGAACTGATAAGGAGCAGAGAATCCTTGAGAAATGGCACACAAAGGAAGAAAAGGGCAACCTATTGGGTTCCTTAAAGTTGAACGTCCCCTGACACTCAGAGAACTTAAAGGTGACCTAAATAAATGGAGCAATCTTTCCTATAGAATTTGATTTCACTTTCCCCTCTTCTGAGAGTTCTGTGCTCACTTTGGACTCCAGTATCAAGTGACGGCGTCCTGTTGAAGACTGAACCTGGTAAGCTTGACTCATGGGAATTCAGGCTGAGCTTTCAGTTACTACCCATATCCGCCTAGGGCCAGTTTACCTGAGGACAGTAGGGGCAAGGGAGGCTGGTGGGGGGTGAGGTTCTGGTTCCTGGAGGAAGTGAGCACCCGAAAGCCTCTGAATCAACTCAAGAGAGTATGGATGGTCAAGAGTCATTTCCTGGTCTTCCAATGCGAAAGGTTCAAAGTACTGTTGGGAGAATGACTAGAGGATGGCATGTAGTTCTCCAGGTAACAATCCCAACAACCATGTGCTACGAATACTGTTGTTTCCCACTTTCAGAAATGAGGAAACAGAGGCTTAGAGAAGTGAGGCTTTATGGCTAGTGTACCATAATCAATAATGGGGTTACAGGCGCTGAAGTCAGACACTGGACACCATGTGGTAGACTGCATTGCCAAACACATGATTGGTTCTAGTGTAAGTTCAAAGGTTGTGAATTTGAAAGTAAGATATAGAAAAATTATGCTACCACCCTATGCTGTGGCACTTCTGATGCAGGGGCATGGGTTTGATCTCTGGCTGGAGAACGAGGATCCTACAGGCCTTGGGGTGCAGTTAAAAAATTGCTCTTGCCTGTTTCAAAAAAATATACTCCTGCTGGAAAATATTTCTTAAACTATAAATCTTGAATCATCTTGCCTAGAAGAACATACCCCGAATGCAACTGGCTATCTGAAATTGATGCCATCATTCTGTATGTGTGATTATTTTCTTCCTAAATGAATTTTAAATGGCCCAGATTGTACACACTGCCATCCTATAAAATTTTAAATCATTCCTGCTAAGGCTCCTCATAGGTCCGTGGTGTGTGTGTGTGAATTTTGATAGACATTGCCCAGAACTCTGCACATAGGCAGCCTTGCCTCACCTCCCACCACACAGGTGCTTGAGAGCCCAGGTCCCTGGTGATGAGGAGCATGGAGCCAGCACTAATCATGCGCCAGGCACTGGTTTAAGCACTTAATAATGGAACCTCACCAAGGTATGGGTACCATTTTAGTGAATGGACCTTTATGTTTGAGGAATATGTAAGTAACTTCATAGAGGTCTGCAAGAGAGGTTTTATCTTCAATTTGCATTCCACATCATGGAGGTGAAGCTGCTGGCCTTGGGTCCCAAATTCAGAGGCTGGTATTTGCAGGCTGTGAACCTCCAAAACAGCCAACATCAGTGTATCTCACTTAGGATATGGAGCGCCTACTGGACATTTTACAGGAAGCAGACCCTCACCGGGGGAAAACTGCTGACCACAAGCAGATAGACCCATACCTGTTGAAATTTCACCTCGAAGCCAACAAATCTGAGAATTGAGCACAAGCGGATCACACATGCTGCAGCCCACTTCCTCACACAGCCTTTAAATCCTTTGTCTCTTAACCGGCAACTTGGAGATGGTCTTAGGACATTAATCCACCATCTTCCCTGACTGCTGGTCTCCTAAATAAAGCAACTTTTACTTTCCCACCAACGTTTGTCTGTTTTTTCCAGAGGCAAGAAGTTGAACTTCGGTTTGGTACCAGCCTCATACGGTTACAGAGATTCTGAGGTGTGATATGCAGCCTGAGGTTTGGGAGCAACTGGCAGGCTAAGAAGACAGTAGGCTCTCAATAAGTGATTTATTTACTTCCACCTTCTGACCAGGTGCTTCCCTTCTGTGACTGGAGGCAAACTGGGGCCTACAATACCCAGAATTCTCGATGCTACAATGTGTCCTCTCTCTGCCAGTCATGGCCCAGGAGAGGGGCCTTTTCCTGTGAGCAGTTCACTTTGGACCAGACCTTTCAGCGGCCCATCTCATCTCTGGGGGTGCAGAATGCTCGAGAGGAGACTAGCACCTCCGTCCCAGGGCGAGACGTGCTTGGTCGTGTCTGATTCTTTGCGACCTCATGGACTGTAGCCCACCAGGCTCCTCTGTCCATGGGATTTTCCAGCAAGAATACTGGAATTGGCTGTCATTTACTTCTCCAGGGGCTCTCCCCCATCCAGGGATCAAGCCCATGTCATCTGCATTGGCAAGTGGATTCTTTGCCACTGACCCACCTGGGAAGCACTCCCTGAGGAGACAGGTTCAATCAAAGCCATAGTTACGTGGAGAGATTCCCATAGAATCCAGACAAGTGAGGGATCAAAGGCATCCCAGGCATGCTCAGGTGCTTGGAGGTGAGGCTGAGCTGTGAGTGTTCAATGAACCATTAGTCTCTTTCCTTTTGCGGGGTAGACAACAGAGGGACAGAGTTCAGGCCTGAAATGGCCGGCTGAGAGTCTTGGCCTCTACTCTGAGGGTGACAGGAGCTCTGGGAAATTTGGTGCAAGTCTCAGCAGGCTGCCTCTGGCAGCATAGAGAGTACACTGTGAAGGAGGCAGAGCCGTGGTGGAGTCGGAGCCAGGGCAGGTGTGGCAATAAAGCAAGGCCCCCGACACAAGATGAATGAAGGCCACATATTCAGAGGTTGGTAACAACAAGGGAGTTGGGCACCATCGCATCCCTGAAGCTGAGGTTCAGGCAAGGGAGGAAGAGGGCTGCTTGAACCCTACGTTGGAAGAGGATATAAATCAGGTTCGGTTTCTGCAGAGGTTATAGATCAGAATTTTAGGTGTGTTTTTTTTTTTTTTTTTTAATTTTTTTTTTAGAAGTTTTTTTGTATTGGGGTGTAGACAGTTAGGGGCTTTCCTGGTGACTCAGACAGTAAAGAACCCGCATGTTAATGCAGGAGACTCGGGTTCGATTCCTGGGTCGGGAAGATTCTCTGGAGGAGGGAATGGCAATCCACTTCAGTATTCTTGCCTGGAGAATCCCATGGACAGAGGAGCCTGGCAGGCTATATAGTCAATGGGGTCACAAAGAGTCAGACACGACTGAGTGACTAACACTTTCACTTTTTCATAGCCAATTAACAATGCTGTGATAGTTTCGGGTGCACAGCAAAGGAACCTGGCCACACACATACATGTACTCATTCTCCCCCAGCTCCCCTCCCATCCAAGCTGCCACAAAACACTGAACAGAGTTCCCTGTGCTGTACAGTAGGTCTTTGTTGGTTATCCATTTAAAATGTATCCGTATGTACATGTCCATCCCAAACTCCCTAACTCTCCCTTGCCTCCTGGCAACCATAAGCTCGTTGAGAATTTCAGTTTTATATGTGGTCACGCCACAGGGGAATCGAGGCAGAGACTATCGCAGGCGTCTAAATGAATGTTGGCGGGCTGCACTGGAGTGATTGCTGTGAAAGTGGCACAAGCTGTGATTCTAGGCTGTGACTGGAATTTTATTTACCTATTTCTGACTGTGCGGGGTCTTCATTACTGCGGGGCTTCTCTCTAGTTGTGGTGGCTTCTCACTGTGGTGGCTTCTCTTTCTGCAGAGCTAGGGCTCTAAAGCACAGGCTCAGTAGGTGTGGCACACAGGCTTAGCTGCTCCATGGCATCCAAGCTGTAATTTTACGAAAGCTGGTTTTATTTTCTGAAGTAGATTATGACAGAGGGAAGTCGAGGCAAGAGGACCCAAAGTTTTAGTTTAGCTGCTGAAAGGATGGAAATGGGGAAGCCAGTAAAATGGGGAAGTCTGTTGTCGAGTTAATATTCAGAGAATCAGGGGTAGAAATATTGTGACCAGTGTGGGGACATGTGTGTGATAAACAGCACGATGACCTCCATTTCGTAATTCCTGGAACCTTTGTCCACTTTTGGATTTACACCCTCCAGATGTAAGATGATAAACTTGTGCTGATTTAAGCCGCCAGCTCATAGTGGCCTGTTCCAGCCGTGAGAGGGAAACTAATACAACGTACAGCTGAGAGAGGGAAGAGGGCTGAGAGTAACTGAGGCGCGCGTGCGGTTCTGGATACCTGGGATTTGAAGAAAGAAAAGGACCAGCTTGCAGGGCCTTTAGACCAGGAATGGCGGCTTTGGCAGTGGGGGTCGTTGGAGGTTTGTGACAAGATGGCAGCCTGGGAGCACTGGCGAGTGCTCTGTCCATGCTGTGCGCAGGGCGACCTGTGGGGAGTCCAGTGTGACATCTGTGATGTGGGACAGAAGCCTGGTGGTAGGTAGCTCAAGATGTGAGGGAGACACGATCTGAAGAGCAAAGTGCATGAGAGGAGGGAGTGTTAACTGATGGCCCCTGTCATTGGAGCTGTAAGTGAAAAGAGTGAGCCCAGATTTAGGAACTGTGTCCAGGAAGTATGTTACGGGGTTCCCAAGGGGAACTGGGCCAGGCACACAGACTCTTTCCTTTCTTTAACTTTACTTATTTGTTCGTTTGGCTGTCGGGTCCTCACTGACAGGGGCTTTCTCAGTTGTGGCCCAGGGCTGCTCACTGTAGTGTCTGCTCTTGCTGCAGGGCATTGACTCTGGGCACAAGGCCTTCAGTAGCTGTGGCACAGGGCTTAGCTGCTCCATGGCATGTGGGCTCTTCCTGGATTGCAGATGGGATCTGTGTCTCTTGCGTTGGCAGGTGGCTCCTTTACCACTGAGCCACCAGGAAAGCCCAGGCTTGGACTTTAGATGGCATCTATCTCCCAAGCCACTCGTACTGCTGTGGGCTGACCCAGTGCTTGTGGGGGTGGTCAGGAGAGAGCGAGGTCCAGCGGTACCAGTACCTGGTACTTCCTGTGACCTGGCAACCTGGGGACATGAGGGAGCAGGACGCTGCCATGGGTAGGCAGCGTGAGGATGCGCAGGGGAGATAATTCTCAGGGACCTTGTGTCCCCGTCTTTGCAGGGCTGTGTGCTGTCTGAGGGTGTGTTTGTGTGCTTCTCCCTGGAAGAATGGAGGCTCCTTGCTGAGGCCCAGAGGCTCCTGTATGGGAATGTGATGCTGGAGACCTTGGCACTTTTAGCTTCCCTGGGTAAGGCCCTCACACCAACCCCATCTCCTTTTTCCTTTTCCCCAGGGTCCACACTGTCCTTCCCACACTGCTTTCTTGCTGTGTCTCCTGGAGGAGATGCCAGGGCTGAGCTCTGTGGCATGTCCTCACTTTTCACTGAGCAGCCCCAAAGCCACACAAGCCAAGGTTTAAGGGATCACAAGGCATGGTTGGCCCAGTGGAGCTCATTAATTATAGTTGCTTTCTAGGCTGGTGAATCTGTCCAGAATTATGACTCCTCTGTGCCCAAGGTTCTGGCCCCTTGCTCCAGGTGACATTTTTCTGAAGCTCCATCCTATCAGAGTTTCAAACACTCATATAGTCACTACTTAATGGAGACTCTTGGGTGGTTCCTTCACGGTTCTTTTCATCATATAATAATTATTATTATTTGGGGCATGCAGTGCCCCTGCATTGGAAGCTCAGAGTCTTAACCACTGGACCATCAGGGAAGTCCCAGTGATAATTATTATTTTCTAACTGGTAGTCTGTCACAAGATGGGTTGCTCTGAGTCTGTACTCAGCTGTCCTGGGTTTCCCTTAGGAATCATACCCACCAGATCACACTTCATCATGTAGCTGGAGCACAGGGAGGAGCCCCGGGTGCCTGCCCAGGTGGAGATGACTCCAGCCACAGAGGAAGAGCCTCATATGGGACGTGATGAGTGGACACAGAGAGGAGCGGGATGTCAAGGTTGGGTTCAAGTACAGAAGTATCAACGGTTCCTGCCAGTGTTTGATTTCAAGTCCTATGTGGGTAGATCCGCATTAAACAAATCCACTTGCACTGCAGGAGACACAGGTTTAATCCCTGGGTTGGGAAGATTGCCAAGAGAGGGGCATGGCAACCCACTCCAGTATTCTTGCCTGGGAAATTCCACGGACAGAGAAGCCTGGTGGGCTGTAGTCCATGGGGTCACAAACAGTTGGAGATGACTGAAGTGACTGAGCATGCACACACGTGGCCACACAGCAGATCTACCTATTCTTCCCCATGTTCTGGGCACTGTGACTTACTTCTAGTCTGACTTCTGGACCCTGGCATCTACCTTGCACCCACTACTCCTTACTGCTCAGTCTGCATTTGTCTACAGCATTGGCCTGCACTGCATGAGAGGGGCACATAGGCTTCAGTCATCTTTGAACACCAGCTACTCACTTGTAACTGGAGTTTTCTGGACCTGGACATGCCTTTCTCCCTAGCACTCACCTGCCCCAATGACCAACCTCCTCCTGGAATCTGTTTGTACTCATGTCCTTGCTGTCAGGAGGCCTCCCCCACTCTGTGATGTTCAGAGGCCCCACACTGCACAGCAACCCCTTCCTCAACCTGTCCCCACCTCACTCTTCTATGAATAGTCCCATGGACTTACCCTGGGTGTGTCAGACATGTTTACGGTGGGGTTGTCCCCTCCCTGAAAGTCAACATGTGTCTCATTGGGCACTCCACTGGTTGCAGATCGTTGCCATGGAGTGGAGGCTGAGGCTGCTTCCTCTGAGCAGACTGTTTCTTTAGAAGGAATGTCACCATTTAGGACTCCTGTGGCAGCTCTGAAGACCCAGCCATATGACATGTCTGGCCCAATATCAAAAGACATCTTTCATCCTACTGAATAACCAGGAGGGGAAAGCCAGGCAGAAGCCACACAAGTGTGAAGCCTATGGGAGACAGTTCTGGTTTAGTGCAGACCTCCACCAGCACCAGAAACAGCAGAGTGGAGAGAAATTCTTCAGGAAGGATGAGAGCAAGGACTCTGAAAAGCTGCAGAATCTGTGTGATGGAGAAGATCTATGAACATGGTGAACACAGAATGCACATGCCAGCCCCCTCTGACCTTCAGCACTGGGTCTCTCATGACAGAATGAAGCCCCCACATGAGCACTGGGTGTGGGGGAGCCCTTAGTACTGAACAGAAGATTAACAAATGCAGTGAATGTGGGAAATCATTTACCTAGAAAGACACGCTTGCTCGACACCAGAGAATCTACCCTGGAGAGAGCCCTCATGAGTGCAGCATATGTGGGAAATCCTTCAGCCAAAGCTGTGACCTTTGGAAACATCAGACCACACACACCGGTGAAAGGCCTTACAAGAGCAATGAATGCAGGGAATGTTTCAGACAGGCCCTGGGCCTGCTGAACACAGCTGAGGTCACACAGGAGAAAGGCTCTTTCAGTGCAGTAACTGCGGAAAATTCTTTAGCAGCAAGTCGGACCTCATTCAACACCAGGAGGTTCACACAGGAGCAAGGCCATACATGTGCAGTGAATGTGGGAAAGTGTTCAGCTGCCAATACACACTGATTCTGCACCAGAGAACTCACACTGGAGAAAAGCCCTATGAGTGCCGCGAAGGTGGGGAGACCTTCAGCCGAAGCTCCCACCTTAATGTACACTGGCGAGTTCACACAGTGACTACAAGTACAGAAAATGTGGGAAAGCCTTCAGTTGCATCTCTAAACTCATTCAGCACCAGAAGGTCCATTCTGGAGAAAAGCTTTATGAGTGTAGCAGGTGTGGGAAGGCCTTTGCTCAAAGGCCAAACCTTACTCATCACTGGAAGGGTCACACGGGAGCAAGGGCTTATGTTTGCAGTAACTGCTGGAAGAGTTCAACTGCAAATGCATGCTTATTCTCCACCAGAGGACTCATACTGGAGAAGAACCGTGAGAGTGCAGGGAACGTGGGAGATCTCTTAGCCAATTCTCCCAACTTACTGTGCACTTGAGAATTCCTGGCAGTGCCTGTGAGTACAGCAGACATAGGAAAGCCTTTGTTGTTCTCTAGTCACTAAGTTGTGTCTGACTCTTGGCAACCCCATGGACCATGGAGTTTCCCAGACAAGAATATTGGAGTGGGTTGCTATATTCTCCTCCAGGGGATCTTCCCAACCCAGGGATCGAACCCATATCTACTGCATTGGAAGGCGGATTCTTTACCATGGAGCCACCAGGGAAGCAGGAAAGCCTTTTCCCAAAGACCAAAGTTGGACCATAAAGACTCCTGAGTGCCAAGGAATTGATGCTCTCAAACTGTGGTGCTGGAGAAGGCTCTTTAGAGTCCAGACTGCAAGGAGCTCAAACCAGTCAATCTGAAAGGAAATCAACCTTGAATATTTATTGAAAAGACATACTGAAGCTGAAACTCCAATACTTTGGCCACCTGATGTGAAGAGCCGACTCATTGGTAAAGATCCTGATGCTGGGAAAGATTGAGAGCAAGAGGAGAAGAGGGTGGCAGAGGATGAGATGGTTGGATGGCATCACGAACTCAGTGGACATGAATCGGGCAAACTCTAGGAGACAGTGAAGGACAGAGCAGCCTGGCCTGTTGCAGTCCATGGGTTCTCAAAGACTGAGTGACTGAGCAACAACAAAACGTATTAGCACAGGAAGGCCACACTGGGCAATGGCTTTAGAGCGCGGGGACCATGCTGCCTCCTTGTTCACCCTGACAGCTCCCCGGAGTGAAGGTCTGAGCATGGGCTTTGTGAGCGAGCCATCAATCAGAAGTGACGCCTCATACATATGGACACCCACAACAGGAAGGCTCCCGATGAGCGCCCCACGTGTGAGTTGCTTTCAGGAGCTGTGGTACGTATTCTACACTGAGTGCCTTTGCCGGTGGTAGAGGGCCTCCTGCCTGTGGGAGAAGCCCCACGGTGTGCGTCGGTTACAGGCTCAGGCAGGCCGACTTCTACCCTCTCCCCAGTCCCTGGGGGGAGTCAGGAGTGGCCTCAGGGGCTCACAGGGGGCCTTATTTTCACCCTTTTACTGGGTTCAGTATGGAAAGGATCAGCCCATGTGTTCTCCAGAAAGCCTGCTGAGATTTACCTTCAGGATGTCTTGGTCTCATTAGGATTGTCAAATACAGTCTCCAAGTCCCCCAGCCTTGGAACCATGAGCCCCACAGCTGCTCATTTTTGTACAGTAATAAAGTCCTTACTCTGAGCTCACCTGTAATCTTGAAGGTTCTGTTCACTGTGTGGAGTCTGTTAAGGACACAGTTGTGTTCTATCGGTGTGAAAGGGTAAACAGATTTCATGAGAACCCTCAGATTTCTGTGCTTCAGAGAGTCCAGGATGATGTTCACTTTTGGCCCAGTTTGCATTGCTATCAAGGCATTATAGGACTGACTTCTGGGCCCCATCAGATACATGTGGCCTCAATGCTAGTTTTATTGGTAAGTATGAAGAAAGCTAGATGGTCCCTTGTTCCTATAGAATGTTCTCAAGCATTAGTAAGAAGCAACTGGTCTCTGGTATCTGCCAAGGAGCCTGAGTCTAGAATTTGGGAGGCAGGTGTCACTAATTTGGATGTCCTACAGGAACCATATTGGTTCAGAAACACTGAGTATGCATGATAAGTAGTTGGAGAGCACCCTAGAGGGGTGTACTTGCTAAAGGTCCTCCTCAGATGTTCCCATACTATGGCTATACAGGATGAGAGGGTGTAGAAATTGTCAGGACCTCCAGAGCCATGTTTCTTCTATGGCCAAGTTCACCTGCATGACAATCTATAAACATTCTGTGAATTTGCTTAAATCAGTTTTTTTTCCTTACATTTTTTTTTAATCACACCATGCCACAGGTGTGATCTTAGTTCTCTCACCAGGGATTGAACCCACACACCTGAAGTGGAAGCACAGTGTCTTAACTGCTGGACCTCCAGGGAAGTCCCTAGACTTGATGAATCAAGTCAAGTCTATTGCCGTGTAGGCAGGAAAATAGGGGCTGAGAGAATGAAAATCTAGGATTCCAGAGATATGGGTTTTGTGACTTACCCAGTGTTTTTGGTAATTCCTGTTGAAAGAGGTTTAATCAGCTGTCAGTTTGCTGCCCTGACTCCCAGGGTATGAGGAGATGGTGGAATAATCATACAGCTGCCAAACATAGGATTTCGTTGATCCTTTCTGTTTTCTTAAGTGGGTAGTGTCATTCATTCAAGAACTCACACCGAATGTAGCCACTTATCCTTTAAGGAATCACTCAGTCATGTCCAACCGTTTTTGACCTCATGGACTGTCAGCTACCAGCTCCTTTGTCCATGGAATTCTCAGGCGAAAATGACTGGAGTGACTATATTCCAGCATTCCAGAAATTTTGCTGTATTGAGCATTTGTTTCATGTAAGATAAAATTTGTTTTAAAACTGAACCAAAACAGTTCTAGCTTTGTCTCTAGGGACTTCTAAATATGTGGCTTTGACCTTTTGCTAAGATAAGCATAACAGGATTTATTATATGTTGTTTAATGTTAAAAAATCCTGTGACAGTGACTTCCCCGGCAGTCCAGTGGGCAAGACTCAACGCTTTCAATTTGGAGGTCACAGGTTTGATGCCTGGTTGGGGAACTAAGGCCCTGCATGCCACACAGTGTGGCCTAAAATCCTGTGACAACACCAAGGTCAATTTGGTTACTGATGGTAATGGTTAGGCAGTCTGGCTTGACTGTTACCAGAAAGGCATAAAAGGCCCTGCTGATATCTTCTGACTTGAGCCTCCCGAAAGCCAGGAGTCACCACCCAGATATCCATGGCTTAATCTGGAAGTGCATCACAACACTGTGTGGATAACAGTCTGGGAAACTGCCTGGAGGTCTCTGACCCCCAATGTAATTCTGCATTTTCTTTGTCTTTTTATATCATATGCTGTGCTTTTTTTCTTATTCTTTGGCCATGCCAAAGGGCATGCAGGATCTTAGTTCTCCCATCAGTCATTGAACCCACACACCTGCAGTGGAAGCCCAGAGTCGTTTTAATTGCTGGATCGCCTGGGAAGTCCCTCAGCTTGAACTTCTAAGAGGCCTCTCAAGGCAAGGGAAGCCGTACTAAGGGACTGGTGTCAGATATCTATCTAAACAGTTGGATGAATTTCTCTGTCTGTTGCTCAGATGCTAGTCGTGTCCAACTCTTTGTGGCCCCGCGGGCTGCAGCACGCCAGGCCCCCAGGCCCTTCCCTGCCTCCCTAGGTTTGCTAAGACTCATGTGCCTTGTCGGTGATGCTGTCTTTACAGCATGGACTCTACTTTCACGGCCAGTCACATCCACAGCTGAGCATCCTTTCCTCTGTGGCCCAGCCACGTGATTCTTTCTGGAGCTATTAGTAATTACCCTCCACTCTTCCCCAGCAGCATATTGGACAGTTTCCAACCTGGCGGGAGGGGGGCGGTTAATCTTCCTCCTCCAGTTGACCAGATTTTGTCAGAACCCTTCACTATGACCCCTCTGTCTTGGGTGACCCTGCACTGCATGGCTTGTAGCTTCGTTGAGTTATGCAAGCCCTTCACCGCAACAAGGCTGTGACCCACGAAGGGGGACTCCTCTCTTGTCAAGGTAAGCAATATCACGTGATTCCTGAACTTGCTAGGGGGTGGCGACACTTACCTGTGCATCCTGTAGGCCGCGTGCATAGGCGTGTGCCCTGGCGCTAAGTCGTGTCTCTTTGTATGGACTGTAGCCCGCCAGGCTCCTCTGTCCATGGGATTTCCCAGGCAAGAATAGTAGAGTGGGTAGCCATTTCCATCTCCAGGGGATCTTCCTAACCCAGGGATCGAACCTGAGTCTTCTGCATTGCAGGTGGATTCTTCAGCATCTGAGCCACCAAGGAAGTAACCATAATGCCACGAGAATAAGAAGATTCACTAAGAGTTTCCAAATTCTGGCGGGATCAGCTAGAGAGAAAAGATTTATCAAGTTGCTTTAAATCACTGTTAGCTTAAAGGTAAACATTTCCTTTTATCTGGGAAATACAGATTAAAAGCCAGTAATACTTCAGACAAACCCATAAAATTATATTTGTATTCATCAGTTCACTGGGTCCCATGTAACTAATCCTTGACCTTTTGGTAACAGTGTTATAAAGCCTTTAGGGCTTCCACTAGAATTTAATTTCTTACCAAGTTCAGTGGCATGATCTGAAAGTTATTGAAAATCTCGAAACAGATGTGCACAGAATCAAGTTAAGAAGACCACTATCCACCAGCCAAAGAGAAAGAGCTCAGAAGGAACTGAAGCTGAAACAAGTTCAGATTTCTTGACTCTAAATTTGTGGGAAAAGAAATTTCTTTTGTTGAAGCCACCCAGTCTATGGTGCTTTGTTACAGCTGCTCTAGCAGATAAATACAACCAGTAGGACACATGTCTGGGCTTCATGGTCCTAATTTGTGGTCTCAATACCAGAATATTTTGTGGGTTCAGAGGTCACCCTGTGACTTCACTCGTGGCTCAGTGGTAAAGAATCCGTGGCCAGTGCAGGAAATGCAGGTTCGATTCCTGATCCAGGAAGATCCCACCCTCGTCAGAGCAACTAAACCCTGTGCCACAGCTGCTGAGCCTGGGCTCTACAGCCCGCGCTCCACAACAAGGAAGCCACTGTAATAAGAAGCTCACGCCCAGCAGCTAGGGAGTAGCTTCTGCTCTCTACAACTGGAGAAATGCCCAAGCATCAAGGAAGACCTGGCACAGCCAAAGTGAATAAATCACTTTAAAAATCACTCAGAAGAGGGAGCAGTTGCCACAACCTCCAACGCTTCCGGAAGCACCATGAATGTTTTGCTTGTTCTGTTGACATCACATCGTGCTCAGGCTACTGAGTGGAATCTCCCCCAGATTCTGCAAAGGAATCCCCTGCCCTGAAATACAGAATTCACTGGTAACACTACGGGGTGGGGGGACCATAATTAGTAATCCAGAAGGCTGGATTAATAGAGAGTAGAGGAGGCTTCGGCCATCCAAATGGAGTGTACCGCTCCTAAAAGTGGGTCCACAGGGCTTCCCTGCTGGCTCAGTGGTAAAGAATCTGCTGCCAGTGCAGGAGACATAGGTTCGATCCCTGGTCTGGGAAGATCTCACGTGCCTTGGAGCAACTAAGTCCAGGTTCAACAACTACTGAGCCTCTGTTCTCGAGCCCAGGAGCTGCAGCTACTGACCCCACACCTTAGAGCCCTTGGTCCACAACAACGGAAGCCACTGCAGTGAGAAACCTGCACGTGCACACCAAAGCAGAGCGTGGACCACACAGCACTGAAGGCCCAGCACAGCTGAAAAGCAATACCATTTTAAAATAAATTTGAAAAGATTGAAATGTGTCCGCAGATGTTCTGGTGACTATGGCTATGCAAGATGATCGCGCACAGAAACCCTGCAGCCTTCAGATCCGTGGGAAGTGTGACAGGTCACTCTGAGATAAAATAATCTAAAAAATTCTGGATTCCCATCAGGCTATTGCTGTGCCGGCAGGGAAACAAGAATAAAGAGAAGGGAGATCTCATAGTCCAGGTGTATGGATTCCATGGCCCAGTCCAGCCAGCATTCGTGTTGATACAAGTGAAAACACCCTTCATTGCTTCCAGCAAAGGACGTGAGACTGACCTGGCTAGGAGGAGAGGTTATATAGAGTCAATATTGGGTTACCAAAGCTTATTTTCTGAAAAGAGTGGGAGATTTAGGTTTCTATTTTGAACTACTTTTAAAGGACTGTTAAAATATAATTGATAGGAATGAAAGTGTGCATGTTTAAAATTTACAGTTTTGAAAAAAAATTTACAGTTTGAGAAGTTTTATCATACATATGAACCTGTAAAACTATGATCATAATACCTGTCACTTGCACATTTACCTCATGTACTTTTTAAAAAAAGATTTATTTTACTTTTGGCTGTGCTGGATTTCTGTTGCCACAGGAGGCCTTCTTCAGTTTCAGAGAGTGGGGGCTACTCTCTAGTTGTGGTGCACAGACTTCTCACTGCGGAAGTGTTTCTTCCTGGGGAGCCCAGGATCCAGGCATGTGGGCTTCGGTAGTTGTGGCTCACGGCTCTAGAATGCTGGCTTAGTAGTTGTGGTGCACAGGCTTAGTTGTGCTATGGTATGTGGTGTCTTCGCAGACCAGAGATCAAACCTGTGTCCCCTGCGTTGGGAGGCAGATTCTTGACCCTTGAACCACCAGGGAAGCCCTACCTCATGGACTTTTATAATCTCTCTCCCTGCATTTTCTGACCCTCCCAGCAACCATCAACTTACTTTCTCTACAGCAGATTAGCCTGCATTTTCTAGATATTTATTTGATTGGAATCATAAAGTGTTTACTCTTTTCTTCCCGTGAGTTCATCATGATGCTGTCTTGTTTTGAGAGTCATCAATAAGCCTTATACTAGTAGTTCATTCAGAGAAGGCACTGCCATCCCACTCCAGTACTCTTGCCTGGAAACTCCCATGGATGCAGGAGCCTGGTAGGCTGCAGTCCATGGAGTCGCTAAGAGTCGGACTCGACTGAGCGACTTCCCTTTCACTTTTCACTTTCATGCATTGGAGAAGGAAATGGCAACCCACTCCAGTGTTCTTGCCTGGAGAATCCCAGGGACGGGGGAGCCTGGTGGGCTGCCGTCTATCGGGTCGCACAGAGTCGGACACGACTGAAGCGACTTAGCAGCAGCAGCAGTAGTTCACTCTTTTTATTGCTGAGAACTGTTTCATTTTCTGGATATGTGTGCATGCTCAGTCATGTCGAACTCTTTGCAACCCCATGGACTGTAGCCCGTCAGGCTCCTCTGTCCATGAGATTTCCTAGGGAAGGATACGTGAATGGGTTGTTTCTTTCTCCAGCGGATCTTCCTACCCCAGGGATCAAACCCGGCTCTCCTGCATTGGCAAGCAGATTCTTTACCACTGAGCCACCAGAGAAGATTACATGTTTACGTTCAGTCTGCATGATTAACCATCACCATCTTACATCCAAGTATTCAGTAATACCATAAATCTAGCAAGTTTCCAAGGTATAATTTCTCTCACCATAAAAATGGGCTGTGTTCAAAGAAGGAGCTGAAAAATTCTATTTGGGGTCCCCTGGATGTTTGGTAGAAAACTAAGTTTAGCATGTGCAGGAGGAGACTTTACAAGGCTGGGCAGATATCAGCATCTGGGGCTGCAAGCTGTTTGGAGGTTCCGGAAGTCTCACCAGCTGCAAAGAAAATCCTGACCAGCCAGAGGCAAGAGCCCTCCCTGAACAGGTTTGAGGATCAGCAGAAACCCAGAGCGGCCTCACATTAGCAGCCATCTGTTGCTGGAACACATATGCAACCTCCCCAAAGGGACAGTGGGAAGAGGGTCGGGAGAGGCTGGAGGGCTGGAAAGATCCCCCCAACACAGCCACAGTCCCTGCATTTACCAGCTTCATCGTAAGAGCTACTCACCCTCTGAACAGCTTTCCTCAGCATTCTTTTCATCTATCCCTTTCTGTAATTACTGACTCATGGTCTCTAACAGGTAGCAACCCTCCATGGACCTCACCACCATTTGGGCCTGCTTTCCCAGGCAACTCAATTGCTGGGCGGGGTCCCTGTGGGCCTCCTGGTCCATGGTGAGGTTTCCCAGGAGGGCTGGCACCCAGAGACACTCGGTAGAAGGTCCTGCAGGAGCCCAGGGAGAAGGTTCCCAGGGGAACGTGATGAGGGCTTTTCCTCTGAGGCCCTCCTGCTCCCAGCCCCTGGACCACATCTGACTGGAGATCACATTTGAGAGGGGACCTGCAGGAGGAAGGTGCGAGTCAGGCGGGGCGCAGAATTAGGTTGAGTCTTTCGCTGGGTGGGAGAACAGGGGTGGCGGGGGGACCCGGGTGACACACAGGCGTGTCCGGGCACTGCCAAGGCGATTTATTAATAGATAGGACCTTCCAAGCTAAGTTCTCCCTTCTTCTGGGTCGAATTTTCTACGGCACAGCCCAAAGGCAATGCCCTGCCCAGAGTTCGGGCTCACTCTTGTCTGAGGACGCCCTTGAGAGTCTCAGCCCCGTCCTTGCCATCTGCTGACTCCTCCTCCGCCGTCCGCCCACCCGCGCGCCAAGAACTCTGGACCAGCCCACTTCGCTCCCCTCTTGGGTGCCTTTAGGCGGCGGTCTGTGCAAGTCAGAGCCAAGCGCCGCCGCAAGTGGGTAATCCACGATTCATGGTTAATGGAGAAAATTACAGTGCAGCGGGGTAAAGAATGACTTTCCTGTACTAAGAAAAATACCGTGTGTAGGGCCATGATGAACACACAGACACACATACAGCCATTCAGTTCAGTTCAGTTCAGTCGCTCAGTCGTGTCCGACTCTTTACGACCCCATGAACTGCAGCACGCCAGGCCTCCCTGTCCATCACCAACTCCCAGAGTCCACCCAAACCCATGTCCATTGAGTCGGTGATGCCATCCAACCATCTCATCCTCTGTCGTCCCCTTCTCCTCCTGCCTTCAATATTTCCCAGCATCAGGGTCTTTTCAAATGAGTCAGTTCTCCGCATCAGGTGGCCAAAGCATTGGAGTTTCAGCTTCAACATCAGTCCTTCCAATGAACACTCAAGACTGATCTCCTTTAGAATGGACTGCTTGGATCTCCTTGCAGTCCAAGGGACTCTCAAGAGTCTTCTCCAACACCACAGTTAAAAAGCATCAATTCTTCGGCGCTCAGCTTTCTTCACAGTCCAACTCTCATATCCATACATGACCACTGGAAAAACCATAGCCTTGACTAGACAGACCTTTGCTGGCAAAGAAATGTCTCTGCTTTCGAATTTGCTACCTAGGTTGGTCATAACTTTCCTACCAAGGAGTAAACATCTTTTAATTTCATGCCTTCAATCACCATCTGCAAACTGTTTCCCCATCTATTTCCCATGAAGTGATGGGACCAGATGCCATGATCTTAATTTTCTGAATGTTGAGCTTTAAGCCAACTTTTTCGCTCTTCTCTTTCACTTTCATCAAGAGGGCTTTTTAGTTCCTCTTCACTTTCTGCCATAAGGGTGGTGTCATCTGCATATCTGAGGTTATTGATATTTCTCCTGGCAATCTTGATTCCAGCTTGTGCTTCTTCCAGCCCAATGTTTCTCATGACATCATTGCATATAAGTTAAATAAGCAGGGTGACAATATACAGCCTTGACGTACTCCTTTTCCTATTTGGAACCAGTCTGTTGTTCCATGCCCAGTTCTAACTGTTGCTTCCTCACCTGCATACAGGTTTCTCAAGAGGCAGTTCAGGTGGTCTGGTATTCCCATCTCTTTCAGAATTTTCCACAGTTTATTGTGATCCACACAGTTAAAGGCTTTAGCATAGTCAATAAAGCAGAAGTAGGATGTTTTTCTGGAACTCTCTTCCTTTTTCCATAATCCAGTGGATCTCTGGTTCCTCTGCCTTTAGTGCAGGACAAAAGATATTTTTTTGCAAACATTGTTTTCCTGTACCAAGTATAAAGATTAGAGCCTTTTCACTTTCTATGGTTATAAAGGAGTAATAATCCAAACTCGACATTCTACACTTTACTTTTTTTTTTTAATTGTGCAGCTGGGCATTCAGGATCCTCGGTTCCCAGCCAGCGATCAAACTCTTGTCTCCTGGGAATGAAAGCACAGAGTCTTAACCACTGCCAGGGAAATCCCTACACGTTAAATTTTTTTTAATTTAATTGGAATATAATTACATATCATTGTGGTTTCTTCTTCATGCCTTTAGCTCTAGATCTTTTTCTGTAGGTTGCAGCTTTTTAAAATCCATATTTGTTCAGGAGTTAGTTGTGATTTTGGTGTGTTCTTGAGAGGAGGTAAGTTCAAGGTCCTTCCATTCTTTCTTCAAATTAAGCTTTTTAAATTAAGATAACAAATGTGCACTGATAAACTTTTGCAACCACAGTTCTAAAATTCTGCAGCTATAGAAGAGGTTTGGGCTTCCCTGATGGCTCAGCGGTTAAAAAATATACCTGCAATGCAAGAGACCCAGAAGACCCAGGTTTGATCCCTGGGTGGAGAAGATCCCTTGGAAGATGAAATGGTAACTCAGTCCAGTATTCTTGCTTGAAAAATCCCATGGACAGAGGCACCTGGCAGGCTACAATCCAAAGGGTTGCAGAGAGTCGGACGAGACTGAGGGAGTAAGCCCAGAGTAGGTTCATGCTGCTGACAGGAAGCTCAGGCACCCTGGCCACAGGAAACACAGTGTGAGAATGGAATTGTAGGAAGGGGGAGGCCCCCCTACAGGGCCCCAAGAGCAGACTCTTGTCTAACACTCGGAAAAGAATTGTCCGAGGAGACACGTGATGACTAAGCAAGAGATTTTATTGGGATAGGGCACCCGGCTGGAGAGCAGTAGGGTAAGGGAACCCAGGAGAACTGCTCTGCTGCGTGGCTCGCAGTCTCGGGTTTTATGGTGATGGGATTAATTTCCGGGTAGTCTTTGGCCAATCATTATAATTCAGAGTCTTTCCTGGTGGTGCACGCATCGCTCAGCCAAGATGGATGCTAGCGAGAGGGATTCTGGGAAGTGGACGGACAGGCGGTGTCTCCTTTAGCCCTTTCCCGAACTCTTCCGGTTGGTGGTGGCTTATTAGTTCCGTATTCCTTATCAGGATCTCCTGTCATAAAACAACTCATGCAAATGGTTACTAAGGTGGCTGGCCAGGGTGGGAGGTTTCAGTCAGTGTGCTTCCCCTAACAACTCCCCCCTGAGAGATTTCATACTCAAGATACTTCTTGGGAATTGGGGTGGAGGTCTCTTTCTTCTGTAATTTCTTCCTGTTGTGCATGGGCGTACGCCTGCCTAGCAGAGCAGAAGTCTCTCTCTACAAGATCTAAGTCAAGGGTTTTTTTTTTTTTTTGCCTGAAACCAGCATTCACCCTTGTAGTAACAGCAATTTAGTTTGAAACTGTTGGCCCCTCTCAGAGATGAAATAGACAGGGGCCAAACAGGAGACCTAAGAGGATGGTCGTCTCTGGTCCCCGGAATCAGAAGGCAACATTTGGGGTGAGGGTTGCAGGCTTTGTGACCCTTTCTGATTGGTTGGTGGTGAGGCAACAGAGCTGTGCTCCAGGAATCTTGTGTTCAGTCTGAAGTTACCATCCTCCACATGGGTGGGGGCTCAAAGACATTGTTATGCATAATTTTTTGAGTTGGAACCAGGACTCTGTCTTGAGGCCGAACCAACCTTTGATTGTTTCTACTGTTTCTGTATCCCCTCCCTTCCCTGATTAGCAATTGTTTGAATCTACAACTTTGGAACTCAGGGAAGGTCAAGGAGGCTGAATGAAGCCTATATCCTACAGACAAGCAGTGGAGAACACAGAACAGATCTCTACTCCAGAGCCCCACAGAGTTCTGCTGCTGCTGCTGCTGCTAAGTCGCTTCAGTCGTGTCCGACTCTGTGCGACCCCATAGACGGCAGCCCACCAGGCTCCCCCATCCCTGGGATTCTCTAGGCAAGAACACTGGAGTGGGTTGCCATTTCCTTCTCCAATGCATGAAAGTGAAAGTGAAGTCGCTCAGTTGTGTTTGACTCTTCACAACCCCATGGACTGCAGCCTGCCAGGCTCCTCCGTCCATGGGAGTTTCCAGGCAAGAGTGCTGGAGTGGGCTGCCATTGCCTTCCCCAACAGAGTTCTACTCAGTTTTAATTTAGGGAACTAGCAACTATGACTGTGATAACTTCCTGTCAAAATGGAGCATAGGACTGCCCCAGCTTGGAGTATAGACACTGAATTAGAAGTATCTCTGAGTTCCAAGTTCTAGATCTGAGTCTTGTATGATTAAAATCTCAATCCCTTGGTCTGCCATTTTGGTGTAACAGACCCAGTTAGAAGTAGTTGGAGGAGTGATAACTGGAATTTAGTAGACAAAATAAATCTCATTTCTTTTTAGAAGGATAGGCCTGAAACCGAGTCTGGACCTGGCACTTTGGGAAGACTTGTAGCCAGGTAGCCAGTTACCTAGTTTTATAAAAAGTAAGGTTGCAGTTACTAGCTTCCAGCAGACATTGTTTTGAGAATGGTGGCATTTAAGCCTGACACAACTCAGAAAATTCAAGTGTTTAGCAATACAACGTCTAATTTGAAATTACACCCATAGTATCACCTAGTTATTTCCCAGGATGTCCGAACCATAGCTATTCTATATTGACTTTTAATTGAACCTTCTCCTGAAAAGATCTAACTATCTGAAGGCCTATTCTGCCAGTTTTTCCCAGAGCACAGAGTGCCTTATTCCTGATTTTCACCCTGAACTCCTTTCAGGGGCGCTGCAAGTCAGCAGTTGCGGTGGCCATGATTTAATCTTTGTAGATGTAGATGGCAAGTGTCAGTCTTCAGTTGGCAGAGCCCCTTTTTGCTCATAAACTTGACCATGATTTTGAGGAGGGCGTTTCATGACCATTTTATCCCATGGTGCTGCGAATGTCCATTCTCAGGTTTGGCAAAGATTTTGTTGACAGGCCACTCAATGTGCTGTTACTGGACTAAGCCATAAAACAGTATCCAAAATTCTCTGGACCACCTGTCTTACCAGCCTCTTGGTCCAGGAAAATATTCCCTCTTGTTGCTTCTTGCCATATCTAGAGTTACACTGTTACCATCATCGACCTCATATGGGACTGTATATTATTCTATTAGAGGCCTCACACGCACATTTGACAGTGTAAGAAACAGCAATTTTGTAAAACAGGTGAAATACAAATAACATAGCTGGCAGTATTAGTAAAGTCACAAGTAAGACTTAAGTTAAGAGCTTCCATTAAAAAAAAAAAAAAAAAAAAAAAAGAGCTTCCATTAGATGTAGCCCAGTATATCTCAGGTCATCTGACTTAGTCAGCTCTATAGAATCTTTATCTTCCAGGGAAATTATATATTGGCACCGTCTATAAGGCACATAGCCTAGTTTTCTGGTGTTACTAGACTGATTGCTCTTAGTATGATTTAATTGTTTCCAACACAGAGGAGACTTTAAACCTAAATTCCCATAGCCTGGTGTTATCTATATAAATCCATCCCATAATTGTGGGAGATTTTTTTCCTCTTTTGCTAAAACCTTTCTTTTTGCTCTGTTTGAGCTTGAATAATAGAAAAAAAGCTCAAATTTATGGCCAGAGTCAGAGCAGGCATTATTAATTGGCCCGATGAGGGGATCCCATCTAGTAATAGCACAGTGACCTGAATATGGCTACATTTTTTTTTTTTTAAGTAAATTTTCTCAGGGCCAACCAGTTATAGTCTTGTAGTAGAGAAATTTACCAAAGTACCCCAGAACTAGACACAGGTAATTGGCCACAAACCCAACAACTGAATTGATTTCTAAAACTAGCATAGAATCAGGCCTATGATAGAAAAGCATTTGATTTATATGCAAAGGTCTAAGAAGTCAAGAAAACATAAATGATCATACGAATCAGGTCCAGCATCTTGGGCAAGCTGTCTCCCTCTGATGTCGTCGTCTTCTCATCCAGGTGTGGTGTAGTTTCTCCTGCTTGAGCATCATTTTAAGGTGAGCTCAGGTCAGCCACCTTCTCTATAGACCAATCCAGTGTAGGGGCCTTTGGAAGTGGGAATTAACTTAAGAGTTAATTTCCCTTCAGTTTCATTGTGCATGAGCTAGTTAAGAGTACTTGATAAAAAAGTCCTTCCATCCGTGTTGGAGGCAGTCCCTTAAATTATGTCTTATCCCAGTCCTGGTTGCAAGTCATGAGGCGTCTGATCTTCATCCAAAGATAGATTACTGAGATAAGCTTCAGAAAAAAACTTAGGGTGTTCTTTAAGAATTCAATTAAATTTTACATTAATATCACATAACAGCAAAGAACTATCTAAGAGATGAGTTTTACTAGATGCAGACCTCCATTAACATTTTTTGAAATATCTTTTTCTCCTTAAAGTTACCCTCATTTTTATCCAATATAACCAAATTAAGGCTAGTTTGTTTGCAAAATAAGTCAGTGCTCACTTATTTTGGTCTGATGATTTATATAACCATAATTGATTATAGAATTTTTATTTTATTGAAACATTTATAGAGTCTCAGACTGAACTTTTAAAATAAAACAGGGTTGGAAAACTCACACCAAAGGCTTATCACAGATTTTGCCTAACAAATCTAGGTGAATTCTTCCCTTTTTAAGGTCTCAAACATTTCTTGAGATTTTTGTACCTGTGAGATAACCTTCCTAACTCATTTGATAAACTTACTAGAAACCTAAGAATTTCCAGTTTTTGGAGGAGTCAGAGAGAAAATATAATTGGTTTATTTATAATGTTTAATTTTACCAAAGTATTGTCATAATTAGTTTGAGAGGAAGGTTTTCCCTACTCCCTGAAAACATAAGATTCAAACCTGTAATTTTTCAGACAGAAGCCATAAAAGTTGTAAGCATATTCGCTGGTTCATTCAGTCCTTTTGTTAACTTTTGTGAAGTCATCAGGTTTTCCATTAGAATACCAGGACATATCAGAATGTTAAGAACTCCATATAATTTCTAGGATATCTGTATTAGTAATTTTAACATACATTATAACATGAGCAGATTTATTACTCGTTTGATAATCTTTTCCATGTAATTTAACCAACCAAATAAACGCAGTTTAATATCTCTCTTTGGGATGTTTCAGGGGCCCTCTGAAGCACCCAAAAGTTAGCTAGAGGTCAAAAAAAACTTCAAAAGAATTCTATTTAGAAAGTTTATCAAAATGACCAATTAAAAGGGTTTAGAACATTTGGTCACATTTAGTCGATGTTGATGGGTGTATCACTTAGCTTATTGATATGTCACAACGGGCCTGAACGCCAAGGCTGAAGGTCGAGTGAGAGCCGGCTCTGCCATCTTGGACCTAGCGGACTCTAGCCAGTTTTCTTATGGCTGTGTCATTCTTAACAAAATCCATTTATCTCACTAATTGTAATCCAGTTTTAGAAAATCCTGATCATGCATAACTCTTCTTAGTATTTTTTCATACCTTTTTCTTTCTTTCTTTCTTTTTTTTTTTTTTTTTTTTTTTTTTTTTTTTTTTTGCCGAAAACACACTTCCTACTTTCCTTTAGCAACCAGGAACTAACTTTTATATTAGCATTTTATAGATTGGTGAGCATAAATACCAGCAATAATTTCTAAAACCCTTGCTTTCTTAGAACATTTTAGGAAGGCACCAAACATTATTCATGTATAGTCCCAAATCTCTTTAGTTTCTCTGTAAAAGGAAATTAGTGTTTAGTACTAAATGTTTCAAAATCTTATTTTATTTGGAAATGACCTAACTATTCAATAGACTTCCAACCCTTTGCACACTTGGCACAACCCTTAGAAAGTTAAGTTACACCCGTCTGGCGAGACGATTTCAGACAGGTATTTCTAAAGAATAATTATTCTTAATAGAGTTTATATCAAAGCTCATATCTCATTTACATTTTTTAGAAGTTTCTTCACTCAAGGTAATTTCCTTGTTGACAAACTTGTAACAGATATAATATTTAACTTATATTAAACCTAGGTACAGTGAAAATATTCTACTTAATGTTAATTACTCTAAGACATGTCTATATTAGACAGGTCAACAAACAAACATTAATATCAGGTATTTAATACTGAATATTTCCCAGTTCACATGAACCTGGAATTTATTGTTTAGTTTAGAATTATTTTATTTGTAAGCGCTTACCTTTTTTTAAGCCAAATAGAGCTCATTTACAAATTAACCTCAAAAATATTACCCAGAGACAAAGACATACCAAGACATATTTAGACAGACACAGTGCAAGATCTAGCTTCATTTTCTAAGTTTAGTCATGAATTAGATATTACAATATAAAATTTACTAGTTTATTTAAAAAAACAGTTGAAATAAATAAAAATTTAAAAGTTTTTTTCCCCTTTTCCCTCAGTCTCAGGAGTTATAGATGGTCTAGATAAGTGTTCCTGAGAGCCCTGGTCTCAAGGCACAGGGAAAGAAAATCAAGTTCTAACAAAATGGTGGCAGGTCTAAACCAAATGGTGGCCAGACAAAGCAAAATGGCCATCAAAAATCACAACACAGAACACAGAGTTAAAAGACACACACATAAACCTGGAAGTCCTCATCAGAAACTCCCTGAAATACAAGAATACAGTCTCTCAGAAAACCTCCTACAGAGACACAGAACTTCAGATCCAAGTACTAACATCAAAGATTTCAAAGGGAGGAAAGGAAACCAGGTTGAAAGAAGAAGGGGGAGGAGGCGGGAGAGGTGGGGCAAAAGGGGTGGCCTTACAGACGTCTCCTGCCACCTACGGATACCCAGGCGTTACGGGACTTTACCCTGGGCCTCCAGAGAAGGGAGGACTGGAACTCAGCCCTACCAGAAATCAGACCAGACCAGAACCAGAATTCGAGTTCTCTGCCAAGAGGAGGTGATCAGTCTCCAATCCTCAGCTCAGGCTAAGGGCCCTTCGACCAGATTCCTGTGTCCAGGACCAGGAGACTAGAAAAACGGGGAAGGATAGGAAGGGTTAAGGAGAGGAAAGAGAGAGGGAAGGGGAGAGAGGTCAATAAAGTCTCTTGTTCCTTGCCTGTCGGGGCACTCTGGCCCGTTGTCCACGTCAGGAGGAGACCAAGGACGAAAGGGTCCCAGTTGCGGCCACTGGGTCTGGTCCACTGGCAGGCAAGTTGGCCCCTGAGTACCCCGAGTGGTCAGGATGCCAGTCTCGGCGAAGAAGAGGCCCCGCCAGAGTCACCATTTGTTGCAGGAAGGTGGGCCCCTTCCAAGGCCCAAAATTGGGCTCTTGTCTAACATTCAGAAACGAATTGTCTGAGGAGACACATGTGCTGACAAAGTAAGAGATTTTACTGGGAAAGGGCGCCCGGGTGGAGAGCAGTGGGGTGAGGGAAGCCAGGAGAACTGCTCTGCAGTGTGGCTCGCAGTCTCGGGTTTTCTGGTGATGGGGTTAGTTTCCAGGTGGTCTTTGGCCAATCACTCTAATTCAGAGTCTTTCCTGGTGGCGCACGCATCGCTCAGCCAAGATGGATGCTAGTGAGAGGGATTCTGGGTAGTGCACGGACAGGCGGTATCTCCTTTAGCCCTTTCCCGAACTCTTCCGGTTGGTGGTGGCTTATTAGTTCCATATTCCTTATCAGGGTCTCCAGTCACAGAATAACTCATGCAAATGGTTACTGTGGTGCCTGGCCAGGGTGGGCGGTTTCAATCAGTGTGCTTCCCCTAACATATGTATGGCCGAGTCCCTTCCCTGTTCACCTGAAACTACCACAACATTGTCAATCAGTTACACCCTAAAACAAAATAAAAAGTTTAAAGCTTGAAAAAAAAAATAATTTTCTGGTTGTTACCAATGAGGTAGTATGTCGCATGAGGCCCTCTCCATCCCCCTCAAAGGAAGATGAGGTAATCTAGCACCTAGACCCCTTCCATTCTCCATAGGTAGGTTATCTAAGCCTGAAAGCATCCTATTTATGAATGAATTCCTTTTCCTACTTTAAAAAACGTTTTCCTCTCTGCAGCCTTCAGAATCCCCCCCTGCTCGCTAGAAGGGTTGATGCTTAATTTGTGAATCAATCAATAAAGACGATTAAACTTTTTAAATTTACCCAGTTGATTATTTTTTTTTTTTCCCTTGCCAGTCGGGACCCAAAAGGGATCTTTTCTCTTGTTCCCAGCGATTCACACTGAAACTCACAAAACTGACACTAATGCTTCAGGCTACAAACATTTGAGAGCAATAACCAATTTTCTAGCAACCCACGGACTCATTTATGTCTGAATGGCTCTGTTGAATCCTGTCCCTCATACCTCAGTTGTGGATTGAAGCAGAAGACACAACCTAAAAGTTGCAAGTTGTTCTACTCAGGGATGTTACTCAGAATTTTAACTCTCACAGCTCTGAGGAACTGCTCCATAGAGGTAAGGGAGAAGCTGGGATATAGAGAAGGTGGTTTTTTTTTTTTTTTTTTTTTGGAAAAAAAAGGCAGTTGACCATTAAAGGATCACTGATAATCACAAAGAACAGACAACTCAAGTTGATGGTTTTAGTGCTTTTCTTCAGTGTTTGAGAGGATGCAAGAATCTGGGCTTCTTAAGGTTAGTCCTTAGATATGCATCTTAACTATTAAGGGTCATTGTCCCAGGCACAGAATGCTTCCTGCCTGTCTGCATCCTGCCTTCCCTTCCAGGAACACCTTTGGGGAACTGCAGCACTGGCTGTGGCTTTGTTTCTTTTAGAACTGGAACGAGACCAGGAATGTGGGCAACACAGAACTTGGAAAAGTCTAAAATAATAGACCTGTCCTCTGAGAGCAGGATGAGCTTGGGAGCAGCCAAAATTAATGTCTATTCACGTCTTTAAGGAGTAAAGCCCCTCCCTCTGGGGAGGAGAACCGTTTCCTCGCATTCTTCCGGGTAGCTGACAGGAAACGCTCTGGAAGTTAAGGACGGCAAACACCCTTTCATGGGGTCTCCCTCGCACCCAGAAGCACACCTGCAGGAAACGCCTAGGCAGAGCGACGCCGCGTTGAGCCAATCAGGGATGCGGCTGAAGCCTTTCGCCCAGTGAGCATGCGTCAGGGGAGGGATTTCCGGTCTCTTCGCCTCGCGCTCAATTTGCTTAGCGCATCCGCGGGAGCAGAGTACGCTCCCGGGAAGACGTCGTGCTCCGTCGGGTATGGCGGTCCTCACGGAATGGTGAGGAGAGAAGGGGACACCGCCTGGCCAGCCTGGTTGCCCCCCTTTTTTGGGCGTCTCTCCTGTTGGCTCGCTGGTCGGGGACGAGAGGGTCCAAGAGGAGACTGTCCCCGCTGCACTCGCCAGACCCGGGATAAGTACCGACCCTCGCGTCCCCCTCAAGGCAGAATCCGATGGCTGCGGCGGTGCTGCGGGACCCACCTCAGGTAAACGCTGGTGCTCCCGGCCCTCACCGCCCTCGCCCCGTGCGTGCGTGCCAAGTCGCTTCAGTCGTGTCCGACTCTTTGCGACCATACGGACAGTAGCCCTCCATGTCCTCTGTCCATGGGATTCTCCAAGCAGTAATACTGGAGGGGGTTGTCGCGCCCTACTCCCGGGACCCGACCCAGGGATCGAACCCGCGTCTCCTGTGTCTCTTGCATTGGCAGGCAGGTTCTTTTTTGGGGGGAGAGGGGGTGGTTCCCTGATAACATAAGTTGTGCATCAGTTCTAGGGAACAAATGGAGAAGGGACACTTGTTCTTCAGGAATTTAGTGGGGAGGAAGGAGGCAAGTGTGTACAGGCGTATGCCATTCAAATAGATAATTTCAGGGTAATTTTGTTAATAACTATAGATATAAAGATTGTTATGATAGCACTGAAAAAGGACATTGTGTTAAAAGTTCAGGTCAGTTGTTCTGAGTCAGGTTTTGAAAAATAAGAAGTATTTTGCCGAGTGAAGTAAGAGAGAAAATACATCCTGAGCAGAGGGACTAGAATATGTAAATAGCAATGAGAGTAATAACGGTCACAAAAATAACAGTAAACACACAGTGCTTACCAAGAACTGTTGTAAACCTTCAATATATGTTATTTAATAGTAATCATGTGAAGTAGGTGATAACTCTTTTATAGAGAAGGAAACTAGCACAGAGGTATTAAGCACGTTGTAGAGACTCATAGCTGGTGTACAGTATCCTACAATTTAATCTCAAGCAGTCTGCCTCTTGCTCCATGCTGTTGTTCTAAGGAACGAAAGCAAGAGGCTATATTTACTACATTTTTTTTTTTTTTTAGTTCCAAGCTTCGGACATAGAAAAGGCTTTCTGAATGATAACATATTTAAAATTTTTTATTTATTTATTTTAATCGGAGGCTAATTACTTTATAATATTGTAATGGTTTTTGCCATACATTCACATGAATCAGCCAGGGTGTACCCCCCCTCCCACCTCCATCCCCATCCTATCCCTCAGGTCATCCCAGCGCACCAGCCCTGAGCAGGGGAATTCTTTCCACTGTGGCCACCTTGGGAAGCGCCCGGGGCCCATGCTCACTTGCCCGCAGCCCAGGCCCCGGGATTCAGGATGGTGAGGTGGTCGTCAGGTCGTTTCTGACCGTGTGGTGGAGAGTGGGAGAGCATGACAGACGGAGGGACCGTGAAATGCAGAGGCTTGTAGGTCGGACTAGCCGGAACCCCGGTACAACTTCTCTGTTTTCCTTTAGAAGCCAGATGAGGTGGGTCCAGAGTCAGGCCCGCAGTGTTGCTGCCTGAGAAGTTGGCAGCAAGACTAAATTTGTTGGCAATTTGTTATACAAGTAATGAGATGTTTGAATCGCAGGTAGGAGGTAGTTTTACCGAAATCTAAAGACGCTCCAACTAGTTGCAGAGGAAAACAGACTAATAGAAGTAAACGGGGGGAGGGGCAGCAGGAGGCATGGGATGATTAATTGTGGTAGCCTAATTGATTATTCATGGACCAGAGGGACTGCCCTCGATGTCTCAGGAATTCTGGATCCATTTTTGGAGATGGGCCAAGCCAAATGGTGGGTCTCAGTGACAGAAAGGAAGTAGCGAGGGATGACCCTTTGGGTTTTGGCCCTAGTAGATGAAGGGATGGAAGAAGGCGCGTCAACTGGATGGGGACCTTAGCAGCAGATTAATTTTCCTTGGAAATATTATGTTTGTTTTTGCTCTGTTAAGAATCTGAGATGTTTCAGAGAAGACTGAGTGTAGGCAATGAGTGGGCAATTGACTGGGCAGCTCTGGAAAACTGGGAAGGTGTTCGGGAATGGAAATTTTCAAAAGTGATGACTGTTGTGTGGAGCAGCGTGGAGCCGTGGATCACAGTTAGGAGGGGAATGCAGGTTATAGTAGGCATATTAGTAGGTCAGAAAGATGTGTGTGCCCTGAGGAGTGATTCTTTTGCTCAGGGCCTGGATATGTTTGTGGGGATTGCAAACCCAAGTGAGGCAGAGAAGTGGCAGTGGGAACCGTGTAAGAGAGGTCAGCCTGGCAGGTGGCCAAGGCTTGTGTGAGATGAGTGGAGGAAAAATGGCTGAGGAGACCCAGGAGTAATTGAGACAAGAAGGCAGTGAGGCTGGGGCTACTGCTTATGTAGTACTATATGGCTTCTTCAGGATTTTGTGATGAATTTTGATGGGATCTGGGATGTTTTAGTCTTGCTAGTGGATAAGGTCTGGGGCAGATGTCATTTATGAGTCACTATGTCTGGCTTAAAACTCAACATTCAGAAAACTAAGATCATGGCATCCAGTCCCATCACTTCATGCCAAATAGATGGGGAAATAATGGAAACAGTGACAGACTTTATTTTCTTGGACTCCAAAATCACTGCAGATGGTGACTGCAGCCATGAAATTAAAAGATGCTTGCTCCTTGGAAGAAAAGCTATGACCTACCTAGACAGCATATTAAAAAGCAGAGACATTATTTTGCCAACAAAGGTCAATCTAGTCAAGGGTATGGTTTTTCCAGTAGTCATGTATGGATGTGAGAGTTGGACTATAAAGAAAGCTGAGCAGTGACGAACTGATGCTTTTGAACCGTGGTGTTGGAGAAGACTCTTGAGAGTCCCTTGGACTGCAAGGAGATCAAACCAGTCAATCCTAAAATAAATCAGTCCTGACTATTCATTGGAAGGACTGATACTGAAATTCCAGTACTTTGGCCACCTGATGTGAAGAACTGACTGACTGGAAAAGACCCTGATGCTGGAAAAGATTGAAGGTGGGAGGAGAAGGGGATGACAGGATGAGATGGTTGAATGGCATCACCAACTCAAAGGACATGAGTTTGAGTCCACTCTGGGAGTTGGTGATGGACAGTAAAGCCTGGCGTGCTGTAGTCCATGAGGTCGTGAAGAGCTAGACACGACTGAATGACTGGACTGAACTGAACTGAAGTGATGTCTTGTGGGGAGATTTCTAGGGCTGGGTTTTTTACAAAGGTTGAGTGGTGAGACAAGTGTTGTGGTTGAAAGGCAAAGCTGGCAGTAAAGAAGTTGATGAGAGTTGTGGGAATGTGAAATTTATGTCTGGTTTTAGGGTGGCAAATATGGAAGGAAGGACTGGTGGCAGGTGGCGAGATTGCAGGCCAAGCCCAAAGTTTAGATGGCATTTGTGTGCACCACCACCCCTTCCACCAAGTGGCTGCTGAGGGCTGAACACATCAGTTAATGGGCTGTGAGGAGACAGTGGCATCTGTTGCACCAGGGCCTGGCATCTTCTCTCATGTTGGGAGCTCTGGTGGCGAATATCTGAAATGGATTTGTACGGACATGGATTGTGGGTTCTCAGAGAGATAATGTTCAAGCTTTTATCTGTCCCCTTCATGACAGGGTGGTGTGACCTTTCCAGATGTTGCTGTGCGCTTCTCCCAGAGGGAATGGAGGCTCCTTGATGAGACTCAGAGACGCCTGTATCTGGATGTGATGCTGGAGAACTACACACTTGTATCCTCATTGGGTAAGACTCAGCCTCCCCAGTGACCTGGGCTGAGCTCTGTATCCTGCCTCATCCCACCTTTCTGAAGGAGGTGCTCTGTCCTCACGTGGTATAGGTGTTGGCACTGCCCTCTTTTCTCTCCAACCCCAGTCCTTGCTGTACTGAACTCTAATAGGGCAAGCGATTTGGTTATACATATACATGTATACATCCATGTGTTTTCAGTTCTTTTCCATTAAATAATTTACTATAAGTTTATTGAATATGATTCCTTGTGCTATACAGTAAATCATTGTTTATTGTATACATGGTAGTGTGCATCTCTTAATCCCATACTCCCAGTTTATCCCTCCCTCACTTCTGCTTTGGTAACTATGAGTTTGTTTTATCTGAGTCTGTGTCTATTTTGTAAATAAAGTTCATTCGTACTATTTTTTTTAGATTCTACATATAAGTGATATCACATATATATGTTTTTCTCTGACTTACTTCACTTAGTATGATAACTTCTAGTTCATCCATGTTGCTGCAAATAGCATTATTTCATTCTTTTTATGACTAGTATGTAATCCTCACCCCCCCCCCCCCCCCCCGGGGCCCCCCGGCCGGGGGGGGGGGGGGGGGGGGGGGGGGGGGGGAGCGGAAGAGCGTCGTGTAG
>NW_024070197.1:478168-487391 GCF_014754425.2 Oryx dammah | reverse complement strand
CCGCTCTCCCCCACCCCCCTCCCAGACACACCTCACACCTTGAGGCTTTGGGATCTTAGTTCCATGACCAGGGATTGAACTTAGGCCCCAGCAGTGAAAGTGCCCGGTCCTAACTACTGGACCTCCAGGGAATTGGCTGTAATTGCTTTTTGACCATTTTATTATAATATGCTTCAATGAAGTTTTTGATTGAACCTGTGAGCCTCATGTATCTGGATGTGTACTCTTTTTTTCTCTAGTTAGAAAATTTTCAATCATTGTTTCTTTAAATGTGCTTGCTACCCCTTTCTCTCTGTCTGCTCTTTCCAGGACTCTGAAAATACAAATAATGTTTTGCTTTATGTTTCATAATCCATGTATGCTTTCTTCACTTCATCTTTCTCTTTTTTTTCTCCTCACTGGATAATTAAAACACCTGTTTTCAAGTTCCTAGATTTTTACTTTTGCTTAATAAAATTTGGCTGTTGATACTGTCTTCATTGTGCTTTATTTCATTGTATTCTTTAGCAGCAAAATTTCTGTTTGTGTCCATTTGTTTGTTTGGTTTCTTTTTTAAAACACATTTTTATTTGGTTAGTTTTGGCTATGTGGGTCTTTGTTGCAGTGAGCGGAGGCTGCTCTTCCTTGTGGTATGTAGGTTTCTTATTGCAGTGGTTTCTTTTCTTGTGGAGCACAGACTCTAGGAGCATGGGCTCAGTAGTTGTGCAGGGGCTCAGTTGCTAGGAGCCATGTAGAATCTTCCTGGACCAGGGATCTTTGACAGGTGGACTCTTAAAGACTGGACCACCAGGGAAGCTCTTGTTTGTTTGTTTTAAATGAGTGTCATCATTGTATTACTAAGGTAAACATTATGCCCAACAGATGAAGGTAATTTTACCAACTCGGAATTTTTGCAGGTACATGAAATTTCCATTTGTATTGTATGGTTTTCTCAGACTAGTCAGACCATTTCTTACATATATTTCAGTGTGACTGCTTTGGAATGGTTTTCAATAGCCATAACATAAGAATGTACCAAGGACTTTGAATCTAAACAGAATTCCAAGTGACTGATTTTTAGTTAAACAAGGTAAGAAATATGGAGGCTCAACAGGGAGGAGATATTTGTATACATATGGCTAATTTACTTTGTTGTACAGCAGAAATTAACACAACATTGTGAAACAATTACTCCCCCCAAAAAGACTGATAATATCATGAGATTATTGATACTATCCTTTTTCAACAGATATTATACTCTTCTTCTGATACACGAGTTATATGTTTGAACATTCAAACCACAAAGCACAAAAAGACAATAAAAGCTTAAGCCCATAGTCATAATTTTTTGACAGAAACTTAAGTATCTTTCCTGCAAATCAACTGGGTCTCCCATATTTCCATGTAGTTTTCATTTAGTTAAAAATAGATGTCTAAGGCATATTCATTGCAAAGAAACAAAGGAAAACAATAGAATGGGAAAGACTAGAGATCTCTTCAAGAAAATGAGAGATACCAAGGGAATATTTCATGCAAAGATGGGCTCAATAAAGGACAGAAATGATACGGACCTAACAGAAGCAGAAGATATTAAGAAAAGGTGGCAAGAATACATGGAAGAACTATACAAGCAAGATCTTCATGACCCAGATAACCACGATGGTGTGGCCACTCACCTAGAGCCAGACATCCTGAAATGTGAAGTCAAGTGGGCCTTAGGAAGCATCACTATGAACAAAGCTAATGGAGGTGATGGAATTCCAGTTCAGCTATTTCAAATCTTGAAAGATGATGCTGTGAAAGTGCTGCATTCAATATGCCAACAAATCTGGAAAACTCAGCAATGGCCACAGGACTGGAAAGTCCATTTTCATTCCAATCCCAAAGAAAGGCAATGCCAAGAATGTTCAAACTACTGCACAATTGCACTCATCTCACAGGCTAGCAAAGTAATGCTCAAAATTCTCCAAACAAGGCTTCAGCAGTACATGAACTTCCAGATGTTCAAGCTGGATTTAGGAAAGGCAGAGGAACC
This sequence comes from Oryx dammah, assembly GCF_014754425.2. Classification (NCBI taxonomy): domain Eukaryota; kingdom Metazoa; phylum Chordata; class Mammalia; order Artiodactyla; family Bovidae; genus Oryx; species Oryx dammah. The sequence continues at coordinate 485,377 of NW_024070197.1, read as the reverse complement.
ATAGATCAAATTGCCAACATCTGTTGGATCTTAGAAAAAGCTAGAGAATTCCAGAAAAACATCTACTTTTGCTTTATTGACTATGCCAAAGCCTTTAACTGTGTGGATCACAACAAATTGTGGGAAATTGTTCAAGAGATGGGAACCCAGACCACCTTACCTGCCTCCTGAGAAATCTGTACGCAGGTCAGGAAGCAACAGTTAAAACTGGACATGTGGAGAAGGAAATGGCAACCCACTCCAGTATTCTTGCCTGGAAAATCCCATGGACAGAGGAGCCTGGTTGGCTACGGTCCATGGAGTCACAAAGAGTCGGACACGACTGAGTGACTTCACTATCACTATCACTATCACCCTTTAAAAACTATCAAAGACTCTTTAAGTTTTCTTAACCAAATTCTTTGATATTTTAATGTCATTTAGCTTATAAGCGCATGTGTTGTGAATATCGTGAGACATATAACTTCATAGCAAAAACATACAAGCTTAAAGAGCATTTAGAGATGGTTAAATCATAAGCTTAGGTTTTTACAGGTTTTCTTCAATTTCTGTGTTAAAAATAGTAGATAACTGATTTCTCTGCCTTGTGCCAGATACTATTCTAATATATACATGAACTCTGCATACTAATTTAGTTAATTCTCCCAGTTACTAGAGTGCTGGTTCTTAATTCACTGCATGAATAGAACCAATTGATGGCACCAGTAATAGAGTTCTCTGAAGTTAATGTTCTTCCCATTTTGTACAACTTTTAATGTTAATACTAACAGTCCAAATCTTTTCACTCATACTGATTTTTTGGATCAATTAATTTGTACCATTAAGTTGTAGAGCAGCAGTGTCCAGTAGAAATAGTTTGCCACACATGTAATCCTAATAATTTAAATAGTATTAAAAGCTGTAAAACATGAAATTAATTTTAATATATCCAAATGTTAGAACATGAACCAATGTTATTTTTGTGCCAAGTCTTTGAAATCTGCTGCCTATTTTATAGTTATATCCTGAGCACATTTCAGAAGTAGCCACATTCCAAGTGCTCCGTACCTCCATATGGCTAGTGGCTATTGTGTTGAACAGTGCAGTTTTAGAGCCTTTTTTGTTATGAAATAATACGCTTCTTTTTAAAGCAATATAGTAATTTGGTGGTTGAATCTTGGATCTAATCATGTCCATGGAAACGATAATAAATCCATCTAATTGTAGTATGTAGTAGATGAACGTAAAATCTTGAAATACTCTTCCTCAAACTCCTGGCATGTGCCCTTGCATTTTCATTTAGTAAATTAAAAGGATTGTTGGTATTCATTTATTCAGCTTTCTCTTATGTTATATTCTGCTTTGCAGTATTTTCAAGGAATTGGCTTTGAGGAGTAAATAATGCTTAGAAGTTTACAGTATTAATTTGTTTCTGAAACACGTTTTGTCCAAAGCAAGTGCATAATGCATTATAACTTAATATTCTTTCACTTTTGAAAAAAATTTTTATAAAGGAAATTATGATTTGTATTTTATAAAGTATATAATTACTTTCATTAAATTGTGGAGAAAGGCATTTTAAATTCCAGCAGAACAGTAAAATATTCTAACTAAATATTATTGCCAGTGCAGTGCACTTTAATGATGTAATACATTATGCTTTTTACAGTATTCAGTTTACTGGATTTAAGTAAACCTTATTAGGAAAAGGAGAAAAGGCTGCCTTAGTATAGATTCTAGTAGAACCAATGACATTTTATTTGCTTATAGCATTTTTTAAGATTCCTTAATTTCATTGCAGTTTATGAACCTAAGATTTCACAGAGAATTAACTGAAATAAATGTGTTGTCATAATTAGTAAAAAAAAAAAAAAAAAAACTGGACCTGGAACAACAGACTGATTCCAAATTGGAAAAGGAGCACATCAAGGCTGTATTCTGTCACTCTGCTTATTTAACTTCTATGCAGAATGCCAGGATGGATGAAACACAAGCTGGAATCAAGATTGCTGGGAGAAATATCCGTAACTTCAGATATGCAGATGATACCACCATTATGGCAGAAAGCTAAGAGGAACTGAGGAGCCTCTTTATGAAAGTAAAGAGGAGAGTGAAAAGGCTGGCTTAAAACTCAGCATTCAAAAAACAAAGGTCCCATCACTTCATGGTAGATGGGGAAACTAGAAACAGTGACAAACTTTATTTTGGGGGGCTTCAAAATCACTGCAGATGGTGACTGCAGCCATGAAATTAAAAGACGCTTGCAAAGCTATGACCAACCTAGACAGCATATTAAAAGCAGAGACCTTACTTTGCCAACAAAAGTGCATCTAGTCAAAGCTATGGTTTTTCCAGGAGTCGTGTGGATGTGAGAGTTGGACCATAAGAAAAGCTGAGCACTGAAGAATGGACGTTTTTAAACTGTGGTTTTGGAGAAGACTGTTGAGAGTCCCTTGGGCTGCAAGAGGATCAAACCAGTCAATCCTAAGGGAAGTCAGTCCTGAATATTCATTGGAAGGACTGATGCTGAAGCTGAAGCTCCAATACTTTGGCCACCTGGTGCAGAGAACTGACTCACTGGAAAAGACCCTGATTCTGGAAAAGTTTGAAGGCAGGAGGAGAAGGGAATGACAGAGGATGGGATAGTTGGATGGCATCACCGACTCAATAGACACGAATTTGAACAGGCTCCGGAGTTCATGATGGACAGGGAAGCCTGACATGCTGCAGCCTATGGGGTCACAGAGTCAAACACGACTGAGTGACTGAACTGAACTGAACTGAAGGTGTATACTTCATATATATACCATCTTGGTTCTCATAACTTTCGTTATTCAAGTTTTTAATACCCATAGAAGTCCAAAGGTGTAAGAATACATAAACTGTTCTGGTAATAGGTAAGAGCAGACTGTAAAAGCGTAAGTTGTTTGTGCTATTTCAGCGTAGTAGAATGTCTTCTTTTGGAGACCAAGTAGAATAATTCTGCTAAAAGATCAGTGCAATAAAGACAGTCAATGTAGAAACAGCCTTTCCCATGTATTAGTTGACACTCTACTGCTATTAAGAGGATATAGTTGTTCTGTGTCTGCATGAAAGTGTTTGATTATAAATATGTGTAATGATCTTGTATTGTTCCATTTCTTACTTTGATATGTCTTCTTAGCTCCCTGTTGTATCGTATTAAGAATCCCATCAGTGATGTGATAGGGATTTCCGACGTGTTCATTTATCGATTTATCTGTTGATTCTTCACATCTGAGTGCCTTTTTGGAGAGTGGGCATACCAGAACCTCCAATATCACTGGTTGAAAGTGTGGGGTGATTTCTTCAGTCCTGTTCCTCTCAGCCAACCTTCACGAGTTCAGTGAGTGCTGGTATCGTTAGTCACTTAGTCATGCCCGACTCTTTACGATCCCATGAACTGTAGCCCACCAAGCTCCTCTGTCCATGGAATTCTCCAGGCAAGAATACTGGAGTGGGTTGCTATTTCCTTCTCCATGGGGTCTTCCCAACTCAGGCACTGAACCCAGGTCTCTCACATTGGAGGCAGAATCTTTACTGACGGAGCCACCAGGGAAGACCTGCTTTTTCCTTTTTGTCTCTTTGTTAAACAACTTGTTTTGTTTATGTATTGTTTACCTTACTTTGTTGAATTGTTGCTTTGTTATTGCTTCACTGAACTGTGGTCAAACAATTATTTTGAACTCTTTGACCCTTTGTAGGTCTCCATTTCCTTGGGTGTGGTTTCTGATAAATTATGGTATATTTCTGCATTGGTTTCATGTTTCTTTGATTTTTTGTGTGTTTCCTGTAGCCTTGCATTTCTTTATGCTGATTTGATGGTGTAGTCATTTCTTCTAGGCTTCACATTACAGTTTTTGATGTAGGAAGATTTCAATCTGTGGTGGGTTCAAGTTTGGGCTGTGGCCATTCTGGCTCTGTGGAAGGCCCAGCTATGTTGTTTTCTGTGCAGCTTCTTCACCTGAAGTCAGTGTCAGTAAAGATAATCAAGATTCCTCAATCAGCAAGGTTGCGGGTGTCTAAAGTGGAGAAGGCCGCTAGGGAACTCCTGATCTCTTTTTCTTCCAGAGGACTTTGTCACCAAGGGGATCCTTCCTGATGCCCTGTCGACTATTGGGTACCTGATTGGTTGTAGTAGCACTGGTGTCTGAGGTGTGTGCATCTGTTGAGGATCCACACACCTGGGGTGTGGTATACAGGCACTTTTGGAGTGACAGTGGTTCTGGGGTCTGGGTGATTGGATAGCCTCAGCAACCTTGGCTTTGGTTTAAGATATGTGGCTGTCCAGGGAGCAGCCATGGAATCTGCCTTTGGTTCTGTCAAACTGGCATGTCTATAGCAAAGTTGTCTATAGTGCCTGAGACACAGGAGTACATGGTGTAGTGGTGGAGTCAGGGTCTGGAATGCTGGCACAGGTTTAGGAGGTGTGGCAGCCCTGCTTCTGGGTCAGCACAACAGCTCCTGCTGAGGGTGTCGGCCAGTTCCTTCATACTCACCAGGGCATCCACTCTGACCATGAGTGTCAGATAACTCAGTGGCAAAAGTTCCACTGTCCTCTGTAGAGCAGGCAGCTATGTCTTCTGCAGCAGAGGCCACTGGGACTGCAGTGGCCCCTGCCCTGTAGCTGAGAGAAATAGCCCAGTGGCAGCCCAGCCCTCATTTCCTAGTCATTTCCAGATGTCTCTTTTAAGACACTTTCCAGTGATCCATTCTGTGTGCTTCTTCCTTTTATTATGTTTCGCTGTGGTGGTGGTGGTGGTGGTGTTCAACAGTTAGGTTGTGTCCTACTCTTTACAACCTCCTGGGCTGCAGCACTGCAGACTCCTCTGTCTTTCATTGTCTTCCGGAGTTTGCTCAAATTCATGTCCATTGAGCCAGTGGTGCTATCTAACCATCTTATGTTCTGCTGCCCCTTTCTCCTTTTGCCTTCAATTTTCCCCATCATCAGGGTCTTTTCCAGTGAGTTGGCTCTTCGTATCAGGTGGCCAAAGTATTAGAACTTCAGCTTTAGCATCAGTCCTTCCAATGAGTATTTAGGGTTGATTTCCTTTAGGATTGACTAGTTGGATCTTCTTGCAGTCCACGGTATTCTCAAGTATTCTCCAACACAATTCAAAAGCATCAGTTCTTTGGCACTCAGCCTTCTTTATGGCTCAACTCTCACTTCCGTACATGAATATAAGAGTCAGTTCTTCACTGGAGTCTTGTGTCTTCCAAGGCTGATTAATGTCCTTCATGGACAGCTGTTTATTTTTCACTGGTGGTGAAGGGTGATATCCCCTATTCTACTATTTTATTGATGTCCCTCTACTTGTGCTCTTTCCTGGGTCTGCTGTAATGCTGAGTTGCTCTGGAATACTACTAGCCTTTCTCTTTTTCTTTTTTTTCCTTCAGTGCTCCATGTACCCAGTAATTGCGGTTATGGCTTTCTTAGGGAAAGGAATCCTTTGTGCATAATGGGATGGACATGACTCTAGCCATGACACGGTGAGCTCAGTGGGCTTGGTCCTGCTGAATTACAGCTGGGGAGACTGTGACATCAGGGCATTGTTTAAAATATACCAGGAAACTGTCTTTGTTCAATGAAAACTTTGGTACTATTGCCAGTGACCACACCCCATTTCTACCTTTACTCCTCCACTGTTGACTTTTTGCTGACCTGTCATTTCTGTTACTTTGTCATTTCTGCTATGACTTCCAGCACAGGGATCATCTCCACCTCTCTGGACTCAACATCTTACCTGTTTCTCTTACCATGCTTTCTCTGTTACTCTCTGAACTTTGCCCATCATGATCATGCTGTGAGGTGTGAATATATGCTTAAGTTGACCTTGAAAAGCAAATGATTTGTGATTGTGTTTTTGTGGCCGTGATCACACCCTTCTACTGAGCTTCGCATCAGTAGTAGAAAAGGTCCTACAGGAAGCTGTGGACAGAGAAACAAGCACTAGACCCTGCTTCTTTTCCTTGTGTCACACTCTACTTTTGTATCCTTTTCTTGTTGAGGTCTCCACCAGTTTCAGACCCAGTAATGCACAGCAGCTGCTGCTTAAACTGATTTCCAACTCCCTAATCTTAAAAAGTATCCCATTTCTTTGAAGGTCATTCTTATATGAAATGGCTATACATTTATGGTGAACTAGCTCCCTCCCTATGAAGTCAACGTGCACTTCACTAGTGTTTCTTTGCATTCAGGTTGCTGCTGTGGAGCAGAAGGTGAGGAGACACCCTGTGAAAAAACTCATGGAGTCCCATGGACTGGATCTCCCACAGCAGTTCCATTTTCTCAGAAGACCCATCCCTGTGAGAAGTGTAGTACAGTCTTGAGATATGTTTTCCACTTGGTGGAGCAGCAGGGAACACGATGCAGCCAAAAACTGTTGAGATGTGGGGCGTGTGCAAAAAAATTTTATATGCCTTTGAGAAGCTGTGTACATGAGGCTTTATCTTTTAAGAGCCCCAGATTCCATGTGTCAGGGAAGCCTCTTACTTCTGGGAAAATCCCGGCCAGCATGGGACATCTGCAGGCCACTTATACTGTGGAGAAGCTGAATACAGCCACCCAGTACAGATCAACTTCACCAAGCAGAAGTCATCATACCTCCGGAAAGTGCGAGAAAGCCTTCAGCCCTAAACACACACTTGTTCAGGACTGGAGTGTCTACACTGAAAGGCCATGTTTTGTGTGCAGGGAATGTGGGAAAACATTCAGGTACAAATCAACGTTTATTATGCACCAGAGAGTTCATCCTAGGGAAAGACTTCATTTGTTTATCAAAAGTGGCAGATCTTTTAGACAAAACTCAACTGTCAATCAGGATAAAAAAATTTATACTCATTCAGGATCAGAGAAGTGCAGCAAATGTGGGCAATCCTTAAGCCACAAATCAGTCCTCGTTTCTCCCCAGAGATTGCACAATGGAGAGAATAGTTCTGTGTGCAGTGACTGTGCAGAGTCTTTTTACCACAGCTTTGTGTTCACTGGACATAAGAGAGTATTTTCTGGAGAACGTCCTTATAGGTGTAGTGACTGTGTGAAATCTTTTACATGTAGATCTGCCCTCGTTTATCATACGAGCTCTCACACAGGAGAAAGACCTTATGAGTGCAGTGAATGTGGGAAATCCTTTACCACTAACTGCATCCTCCGATCTCATCAGAGATCTCACACAGGAGAAAAGCCTTATAAATGCTATGAATGTGAGAAAT
>NW_024070197.1:477966-478158 GCF_014754425.2 Oryx dammah | reverse complement strand
TATAAATGCTATGAATGTGAGAAATCTTTTACCTCTATCAGTGCTCTTCAATATCATCAGATATCTCACACTGGAGAAAAGCCTTATAAATGCAGTGAATGTGGAAAATGCTTCACCTCTCACTTCAACCTCTGTAATCATCAGAGAACTCACACAGGAGAAAAGCCTTATAAATGCTATGAGTGTGGGAAA
>NW_024070197.1:399076-477956 GCF_014754425.2 Oryx dammah | reverse complement strand
GAACTCACACAGGAGAAAAGCCTTATAAATGCTATGAGTGTGGGAAATCTTATACTTCTAACAATGGTTTCCAGTATCATCGGATATCTCACACAGGAGAAAAGCCTTATAAATGCCATGAGTGTGGGAAATCCTTTACCTCTTCCAGCGCTCTCCAGTATCATCAGAGATCTCACACTGGAGAAAGGCCTTACAAATGCAGTGAATGTGGGAAGTCTTTTATGTCTAGATCCTCATTCATTTGCCATAATAGATCTCACACAGGAGAAAGACCTTATGAGTGCAGTGACTGTGAGAAATCTTTTATCTCTAGGCCTTCCCTCAGATACCATCAGAGATCTCACCAAAGGCCTTATAAGTGCAATGAATGTGGGAAATCTTTTATTACTAGTACCCATCTCCGTCGTCATCAGAGAATTCACACTGAAGAAAAGCCTTATGCATGTGGTGAGTGTGGAAAATCTTTTATTACTCCTGCTGTTTTTCATTACCATCAAAAAATCCATTCTAGTGAATGGCCGTATAGGTGCCGTGAGTGTGGGAAATCTTTTACCTCTAAATTCAACTTCCGTTATCATCAGGGGATTCATTCTGGAGACAGGTCTTACGTAAGGTGCAATGAATGCAAGAAAACATTTACTACTATCAGTTCTCTCCGTAATCATCAGAGAGTTCATTCTGGAGAAAGACCTCATGAGTGCAGTGAATGTGGGAAATCCTTCACGTCTAGGTCAGCCCTCAAGCGTCATCAGAAATCACATGCAAGTGAAAGGCCTTCTGAGTGTAGTGAATGTGGGAAGTCCTTTATCTTTAGGAGTACCTTCATTAAACACCAGAGAGTTCACACAGGGAAAAGTGCTTACGTGTGTACTGAGTGTGGGAAATCTTATAATACTAAGTGTAGGTTTATTGAACACCAGAGTATTCACAAAGGTGAAAGGCGTTATGAATGCAGGGAATGTGGAAAATCTTTTAACTTTAACTCTGCCTTGTACTATCATAAGAAAACTCACACTGGAGAAAAGCCTTACAAATGCATTGAATGTGGAAAATCTTTTATTACTAATTACCTCCTCCGTGTTCATCAGAGAGCCCACACTGGAGAAAAGCCTTTTGAGTGCAATGAATGTGGGAAATCTTATACCCTTGGTTACTACCTTCGTTGTCATCTTAGAATTCATACTGGAGAGAGGCCTTACAAATGCACCAAATGTGGGAAATCTTTTACCACTAGTTACCAGCTCCGTATACATCTGAGAAGTCACACTGGAGAAAAGCCTTATGAGTGCAGTGAATGTGGGAGATCCTTTAGCAGCAAATCTGGCCTCCATTATCATCAGAGTGCTCACACCGGAGAAAGGCCTTATGAGTGTGGTGATTGTGGGAAAGCCTTTGTCCAGAGATACCATCTCATTATCCACCAGAGAGCTCACACCGGAGAAAGGCCTTATGAGTGCACTGAGTGCAGGAAATCTTTCACTCACGGCAGCAGCCTCTATTATCATCAGAGAGTTCACCGTGGAGAAAGGCCTTTTAAATGTAGTGAATGTGGGAAATCCTTTATTAACACCACTAAACTGCACTCTCATGAGAAAGCTCACACTGGAGAAAGGCCTTAGGAGTGCACTAAATATAGGAAATCTTGTATGAGCAAATCACTTTGAACGTTAGAGAGTTTACCCTAGAGGAAGGCATAAATGTACAGGGAATGTGCAATTTCCTTGTTGAGTATGGGGACCCTGGAGGAAATTGAGGGGCCATTGGTCTGAATTGAATCTCATTTCAAGTGTTTCTGAGAGCAGCATGAATCTTTATTCCTTATTCAGATTAGAGATTATAGGGTATTGAGGCACTATTGAAAGGTATATATTCTCCAAGTCTAAAAGAACCGTCTTTCCTGATGTCCACAAATCTTTGAGCTAATCTCATTATTTGTATGACCACTGGGTCCAAGGGAAACCACAATTGGTACAGAAACTCTAGTTTAATAGGGAGTGGGGGAAATTGCAGGCAACTTGATGGAACGTGCCTCTCCTAAAAGTGCATCCTAATGTTTATATGACATTGACTTTGCAGTATCAGTTTATATGCTGATTCTAGTGAATTTCACTTCAAGGACCTTACTGCAGAGGCAGGAAAGGAAAAGGGGGTGTGACTCTTGTGATCTAGGCAGCATTCCTGCTGACTCTGTCCCCATCTTCGCTACCACTGATAGAAGACTATCTCCAGAGGACATGAGGAGTGTGTTGGTGGGTTCAGCGTACAGTTGTAGAACCTTTTTTTCCAAAAAGAGTAGGATATACAGGGTTTTTTTCTCATTTGAGCCAATCTTTAAAGCTATATCAGAGTATAATTTACAGTCACCAGACTGCAGCCATGAAGTCAGACCACTGCTTCTTGGCAGGAAACCAATGACAAATCTAAAGGGTGTCCTGAAAAGCAGAGACATTACTCTGCCGACAAAGATGTGTATGGCCAAGGCTATGATGTCCCCAGTGGTCACTTATGGTTGTGAGAGCTGGACCATAAAGAAGGCAGAATGGCAAGGAATTGATGACTTCAAAATGTGGTGCTAGAGAAGACTCCTGAAAGTCCTTTTTACAGCAAGGAGATCCAACCTTGAATATTCACTGGAAGGACTGATGCTGAAGCAAGTTTTCACCTAGGTATGAACCTCTTGAGTCCTGATAATGCCCATATCCGTTAATAGTATGTTTACCTCTCCTTGCCCTTCCCACCTCTCCAATAACCATTGATGTACTTTCCCTTAGAATAGATAACATGTGCATTTTCTTGAATTTATCTGATTGGAGTCATAAACGGCTATTTTTGTTTCCCTTTGTTTCATAATTGTTTCAGATTCATCCATGATATATACAAGTATCTCATCTCTTTAGTTTTTGATGAGTAGCATTCTTATATTTAGATGTACAACTGTTTATCCATTCATCTTTTTCTGAGTGTTTAGGTTATTTCTAGGTTTTCATTCTTGAAAATAAAGCTGCTGTAAACATTTGTGTTATTTCTTTATGTGGATGTATGTTCCTTTTATTGGTAACTCGGGTATGTCTGAGTCACTTTGGTAGATGAATTTTAACACCTGATGAAACTAAGAAACTCATTTAAAATGACCGTTCCCCTTTGCATTTCCATCTGCATCGTAGGAGTTCCAGTTTCTCAACATCTGTACCAATCATTAATATCAGTCCTTTTAATAAGTGAGTCGAGCTGTCTCTGAGCTTTCTATTGGTTTTACTACATTTCCCTAGAGATTCATGATTTTTGAGCATTTTTAATGTGCTGTTTACCAGCTGTATATCTTCTGTATAATTGCTGATCATATCATTTGCCTTTTTTAATATGTATCATCCCTGTTCCCATCACTTAAGTCTAGGCATTCAGTGAAACAATAAACCTGGCCCTGCTTTGTAGCTTTTGCAATTTTTAAAATTCGTAGGTTGTGAAAGTGGCATGTACTCAGGGAAGGAGCTGATAAATTCTGCTTGGGTCCTCTGGGTGTTCAGTGGAAAACTAAGCATCCAGTTCCTTATGTTGTTCAGTCACGTGTCTGACTCTGAAACCGCATCAAGTGCAGCATGCTAGGCGTCCCTGTCTCACCATCTCCTGATATGGGCTTCTTAAGCTCTGAACGCTCTCTTCAAGGTTCTTGTCATCTTTCTCTGTTTGTAATTATTGACTCATGGTATCACGTATTTCCCCTCTGTGAAGTTCACCACTACTTGGGGTGGTTTTTCAGAGACTCCAGTTGGTTGATGGGGCCACTGTGGGTCTCTCCATCCCTGGTGAGACTTCTCAGGAAAACTAGAGCTCAAGAAGTTCCCCAATGGAACCTGATGTGGCCTTTTTGTCCAATGCCCACATTTCTCCAAACCATTGGCCATGTTTGATTGGAGGTGGCATCTCAGGAGAGGGAAAGGGGTGAGCCAGGTATGGTGCAGAGCAGGAGGTGGCAGGAAGGTAGTGGTGGTAATGGGGACCCAGGAGAAACCTAGGTGTGTTGGCACCCACCAAGGGAGTTTAGGTAGGACCATTCAGGCTGAGTAACCAATTCTCTTGGGGTGAGGTTACCAGGGCTCATCCCTAAGGTGATGTGCTGCCCAAAGTCACAGATCCCTCTTGCCCTGGGAGGTTCCTGAGCGATGCAGGACCGTGAGGGGAGGATGCAGTCTTGTCGATCTGCTGACAGGCCCCACCTTGTGCCCAACATGTATGGTGTAAATGCCAAAGATTTCCTCGATGAGGCAGAAAACCAAGGCTTGGCCTCTGAGGCCAGAATCAAGAGTTTCAGTCTTTGGAGCAAAGTGGAGACTCAATCTTCGTGTTGATTAGGTTGTCCAAGCTATATTATTAAGGGAGAAATTAACGTCTGACAGGAAAGCACAAATCAGGAACTTTAGTACTAAGCAGGATAAATGGCAATAAAAAAACTACATGTAGCCATCAGTTTGAAACTCCAGGAAATCAAGGATTAAAGATTAAAAACTACATGTAGACATCATTTTGAAATTAAAGGAAATAAAATATTAAAAGTCCTGAAATGACTTATTGTGGTACAGTGGTTAACAGTTCACCAATTTCAGATTGGGTGAAATTGGTCTTACAGTGCAGATGGCACGGGGTGGATTTCCTGGTCCTGGAAGATCCCATATGCCACCGGGCAACTAAGCCTGTTCTCCAGAACAAGAGAAACTAATGAGAAGTTCTCTCACCACAACTAGAGAGCAGCCCCTGCTTGCTGCGACTTAGAAAAAGCACGAAGCAACAAAGACTGTCACCACAGCTGCCACCTCAAAAAAGAAAAAGTTCAGGGGGACTTCCCTGGTGGTCCAGTGTTTGGGAATCTGCCTGTCAATGCAGGGGACATGGGTTCTATCCCTGGTGTGGGAAGATTACACATGCCAGGGGCAGGTAAGTCCACGGGCCACAACTACTGAAGCCTGAACTCTTTAGAGCTTGTGCTCTGCAACACAAGAAGCCGCCATAATGAGAACGCCTCCCACAGCAACTAGAGAGTAGCCCCCACTGGCTTCAACTAGAGAAAGCCTGTGTACAGTAACGAAGACCCACAGTAACCAATAATAAATAATCTTCAAAAATTGTTCAGAGAAAGTAAAGCCTTTTAAAGACAATCAGCTATACTCCAATGTAAAATAAAGAGTTTACAAAAATAAAGAGAAAAACAGGGAATTTTTTTTCCCAGTAAGACTACCATCTTTGTTCATTTGGGGTGTTATAACAAAATACCACAGCCTTGTTATTATTATTTTTTTAATGAACATTTCTTTCTCACTAAGTTGGGGGCTGTGAAGTACCAGATCAACATACCAGAATGGATGAGTTTTCTGATGGTAACCCACTTCCTGGATCTTAGTTGGTGCTTTCTTGCTGTGTCCACATGTAATAGAAAGAGTTAGGGGTCTCTCTGGAGCTTCTTATAAAGGCATTAATACCACTTCCGAGGATTCCATCACCCTATAACTGAAACATCTCTTAAAGACCCCAGTCCTAATACTAGCACCTTTGGGACTGTTCTTTCAACACACAGCTTTTGGAAGAACAACTCAAACATTCAGACCATAGCATCTGCCTTGCACGAAATGTGTAAATTTCATCAGAGATGAGCAAAATTGTATAGGTCAAAAAGTACAATGAAAGAAGAGCACTGAGGAAGGAATAAAGGTAAAGTTATTTTTCTCCTTCTTAAATGATCTGATAACAACTTGAAATAGTAATACCAACAACACAATCTATTATGTATGCTTCTGTGTATGCATATCCTGTATGTGTATGCTTCTATGTAAGTAGAATTGTGTAGTCGCTCGGTGTGTCCAACTCACTGGTCGGATTGCAATACGCCAAGCTTCCCTGTCCTTTACCATCTTCACCAGAGCTTACTCAAACTTGTCCATTGAGTTGGTGATGCTATCCAATCATATCATCCTCTGTCGTCCCTTTCTCCTGCTATCAATTTTTCTAGCATCAGGGTCTTTTCTGATGAGTCAGCTTTTTGTATCAGGTGGCCAAACTACTGGAGTTTCAGCTTCAGCACCAGTCCTTCCAGTGAATATTCAGGACTGATTTCCTTTTGGGTGGACTGGTTGGATCTCTGCCATCCAAGGGACTCTCAAGAGTCTTCTCCAACACCACAGTTCAAAAGCATCCATTCTTTGGCACTAGGCTTTCTTTATACTCCAACTCTCACATCCATACATGACTACTGGAAAAGCCATTGCTTTGACTAGATGGACCTTTGTTGGCAAAGTAATGTCTCTGCTTTTTAATATGCTGTCTAGGTTGGTCATAGCTTTTCTTCTAAGAAGTAAGCATCATTTAATTTCACAGCTGCTGTCACCATCTACAGTGACTTTGTGGAGTCCAAGAAAATAAAATCTGTCAATGTTTCCATTGTTTCCCCATCTATTTCCCATGAAGTGATCGGACCTGATGCATGGTTTTTTGAATGTTGAGTTTTAAGCCAGCTTTTTCACTCTCCTCTTTCCGGACTCGCTGGACGTGAGTCTGAGTGAACTCCGGGAGATGGTGATGAACAGGGAGGCCTGGCATGCTGCGATTCATGGGGTCGGAGATAGTCGGACACGACTGAGCGACTGAATTGAACTGAACTTTCACCTATGTTAAAAAGCTCTTTAGTTCCTCTTTGCTTTCTGCCATAAGGGTGGTGTCATCTGCATAGCTGAGGTTATTGATATTTCTCCTTGCAATCTTGATTCCAGCTTGTGCTTCAATCCAGCCCAGCAGTTTCCATGATGTACTCTGCATGGAAATTAAATAAGCAGGGTGACAATATTCAAGCCTTGATGTGCTCCTTTCCCAATTTTGAACCAGTCTGTTCCATGTCTGGTTCTAACTGTTGCTTCTTGACCTGCATACAGATTTCTCAGGAGGCAGGTAAGGTGGTCTAGTATTCCCATCTCTTTAAGAATTTTCCACAATTTGTTGTGATCCATACTGCCAAAGGCTTTCGTGTAGTCAATGAAGCAGAAGTAGATGTTTTTCTGGAATTCTCTTGCTTTTTCTATGATCCAACAGATGTTGGCAATTTGATCTCTGGTTCTTCTGCCTTTTCTAAATCCAGCTTGAACATCTGGAAGTTCTTGGTTCACACAGTGTTGAAGCCTGGCTTGGATAATTTTGATCATTACTTTGCTAGCGTGAGAAATGAATACAATTGTTCAGTAGTTGAACATTCTTTGGCACTGTCTTTCTCTGGGGGTGGGGATAAAAACACCTTTTCCAGCCCTGTGGCCAATGGTGAGTTTTCCATATTGGCATATTGAGTGCAGCACTTTCACAGCATCATGTTTAAGGACTTGAAACCTCAGCTGGAATTCCTTCATCTCCACTAGCTTTGTTCGTAGTGATTCTTGGTAAGGCCTCCTTCACTTCACATTCCAAGATGTCTGGCTCTAGGTTAGTGATCACACCATCATGGTTATCTTGGTCATTAAGATCTTTTTTGTATGGTTCTTCTGTGTATACTTGCTACCTCTTCTTAATATCTTCTTCTGTTAGGTCCATACCATTTCTGTCCATTATTGTGCCCATCTCTGCATGAAATTTTCCCCTGGTATCTCCAATTTTCTTGAAGAGTTCTCTATTCTTTCCCATTCTGTTGTTTTCCTCTATTTCTTTGCATTGTTCACTTAAGATTTTCTTATTTCTCCTTGCTATTCTTTGGAACTCTGCATTCAAATGGGTATATCTTTCCTTTACTCCTTTGCCTTTCACATCTCTTCTTTTCTCAGCTATTTTTGAGGCCTCCTCAGACAACCCTTTTGCCTTTTTGCATTTCTTTTTTTTGGGGTATGGTTTTGATCACTGCCTCCTATACAGTGTTACAAACCTCCATCCATAGTTCTTCAGGCACTCTATCAGATCTAATCCCTTCAATCTATCTGTCACTTACACTGTATAATCATAAAGGATTTGATTATAAGTAGAATAAATGGCATTAATAATTCAAGGGACTAGAGGGAAGCACTGGGATTGTTGTGTGATGAGGTACACTATCTGTGAAATGGAGAATGTTATTTGAAAGCAGACTTGGTTTAGTTGTTAATGTTTACTTCAAACTCTAGTGTCCATGTGCTAAGATGCTTCAGCCGTGTCTGACTTTGCAACCCTATGGACAGAGGAGGCCCACCAGAGCAGGCCCACCAGGCTCCTCTGTCCATGGGATTCCTCAGGCAAGAAGACTGGGATGTATTGCCATGCCCTCCTCCAGGGGGTCTTCCTGACGCAGGGCTCAAACCCATGGCTTTTATATCTCCTGAATTGGCAGGCAGGTTCTTTGTCAGTAGTGCAAAGAAGTATGACCTGATATGCTAACAAGATAGAATGGAATCATAAAATAATGAAAACCACAAAAGCAGGAAAAGAGTAGAAAACAAAAATTGGAATAAAGGGACTTCCTTGGTAGCTCAGTGGTAAAGAATCTTCCTGCCAATGCACGAGATCACTGGTCCAGGAGGATCCCTCATGCCACAGAGCAGCTAAGCCTGTGCCACAACCATTGAGCCTGTGCTATAGAGCCTGGGAACCACAACTACTGAACCTATGCTCTTCAACTACTTAAGCCTGTGCAACCTAGAGCCTGTGCTCCACAGCAAGAGAAGCCACTTCAATGAGAAGTCCACTCACTGCAACCAGAAAGTAGCCTCTGCTTGCCACTCAGTTCAGTTCAGTTCAGTTCAGTTCAGTTCAGTTGCTCAGTCGTGTCCGACTCTTTGCAACCCCATGAATCGCAGCACACCAGGCCTCCCTGTCCATCACCAACTCCCGGAATTCACTCAGACTCACGTCCATCAAGTCAGTGATGCCATCCAGCCATCTCATCCTCTGTCGTCCCCTTCTCCTCCTGCCCCCAATCCCTCCCAGCATCAGTCTCTTTTCCAATGAGTCAACTCTTCACATGAGGTGGCCAGAGTACTGGAGTTTCAGCTTTAGCATCATTCCTTCCAAAGAACACCCAGGACTGATCTCCTTTAGAATGGACTGGTTGGATCTCTGCCGTCCAGGAGACTCTCAAGAGTCTTCTCCAAGACCACAGTTCAAAAGTATCAATTCTTCGGCGCTCAGCTTTCTTCACAGTCCAACTCTCACATCCATACATGACTACTGGAAAAACCATAGCCTTGACTAGACGGACATTTGTTGGCAAAGGAATGTCTCTGCTTTTGAATATACTATCTAGGTTGGTTATAACTTTCCTTCCAAGGAGTAAGTGTCTTTTAATTTCATGGCTGCAGTCACTATCTGCCGTGATTTTGGAGCCCCAAAAAATAGTCTGACACTGTTTCCACTGTTTCCCCATCTATTTCCCATGAAATGATGGGACCGGATCCCATGATCTTCGTTTTCTGAATGTTGAGCTTTAAGCCAACTTTTTCAATCTCCTCTTTCACTGTCATGAAGAGGCTTTTCAGTTCCTCTTCACTTTCTGCCATAAGGGTGATGTCATCTGCATATCTGAGGTTATTGATATTTCTCCCGACAATCTTGATTCCAGCTTGTCCTTCTTCCAGCCCAGCGTTTCTCATGATGTACTCTGCATATAAGTTAAATGAGCACGGTGACAATATACAGCCTTGACGTACTCCTTTTCCTATTTGGAACCAGTCTGTTGTTCCATGTCCAGTTCTAACTGTTGCTTCCTGACCTGCATATAGGTTTCTCAAGAGGCAGGTCAGGAGGTCTGGTATTCCCATCTCTTTCAGAATTTTCCACCGTTTATTGTGATCCACACAGTCAAAGGCTTTGGCATAGTCAATAAAACAGAAATAGATGTTTTTTTCTGGAACTCTCTTGCTTTTTCCATGATCCAGCAGATGTTGGCAATTTGATCTCTGGTTCCTCTGCCTTTTCTAAAACCAGCTTGAACATCTGGGGGACTTAGCTATAGATAATTTATGAATAAATTAGAGCTTTCTCACTGGTGAAACCACCTAAATCCTGTGCCTTTGTGTTACTTAAAGGGGCAGGATTTAGGTGGAAGTAGCTCGGTGTCCTCTGTGTGTGTGTGTGTGTGTGTGTGTGTGTGTGTGTGTGTGTGTGTGCTGAAGCATGTGGCTTGCCAGATCATAGTTCCTTGACCAGGGATCAAACCTGTGCCCCCTGCAGTGGAAGCAGTCTTAACCACTGGACCACCAGGGAAATGACACTCAGTGTCCCCTGAATTTGCAATTTCCACATGGAGCAAAACCTCCATGTACATTCAGCATGGTTGTGTTCAAATCTCTGGCATTGTCAAAGACTTCCTAAATCCCAGGTTGAAAAAGAAAGTTTATTAGAACATTCATTTCTCTTCTGTGTGCACACAGTCCAGGCAACTTCTGACTGAGACAAGAAAAACAACATTGGTTGAAAAATCTCTTAGACCTTTCCTGAAACGGATTTGAAGATTAATGAATCTTGTAGACTTTAAAGGTTAAAAATAATACAACCCCCCTTTTATAAAGTTTTTTTTAAAGGACACTAGAAAATGTAAGAAATTATACTAAGCTAGTAAAGGAAAGAAACATTAGGCTTCTAATGGTTTGGATGGAGTCAGCACTTCACATTAGTAAACACAATCTTGCTCAAAGTTGTTTTCTTGAAGAAAAGTTTAAAAAATATAATTTTTAATAATGTTTCCCATTTATAGGTTACCAGATAAGAAGAAACAGGAGACTCTCAGAGCTTTTGCCTAATTTGAAGTGTCTTTAAGCATTTGATTTATGTATATAGATATTTGTAAATTATATTTTTGAAAGTTTCTACAGTAGCCATACCAGGATGACTTTTTGAACAAATAACACTTCATAATTTTAATTTTAAAACAGAAACTACATTTTCTACCATGGAAAAGTATTATCACATTATTGTAGTTTATAGAAGACTAAAATTTAGTATCTAAATATTTGAAATTTATGAATATACTCCACTGGGTTTATGGGTCAGCTAACTTGTTAATATTTCCGCAAATAATTGTATCTGCTCAATTCAGCATCTTAATGCAAAGTACCCTTCCTTCTCTTTCCACGCTTTATGTCAGCTTCCTGAATGCTCACACCCCTTCATATACTTGTCCTTCATATGTACTTTTCTCTCTCTGAAATATTCTTCCCAACACTCTACATTTAGTAAATCACCAAAAAATAATCATTGCAAACATTAAAAAAAATATCTTCAGAGAATTTTCCCAGAGACTTTAGGTAAAATTCACTGGAGTGGTGGTGTGGCTGTTTCTCCTTCTCCTGAGCTATGTAAGGGGTGTAAGGACAATGCTCTCCTCCCAGAGAAACAAAATGGACCACAAAATCGTTCATCAGATGTTTTACACCTAGTTTGTGCTTGTGATGAATGACATCTGTCATTATTTCTGTTTTGTTGCCAAAAAAAATCCCACGGACAGAGGAACCTGGCTTAGTGACTAAACAGCAACAACAACTGAACTTTACATCTTGGGCTTCCCTGGGGGCTCGGTTGGTGGCAAAGGATCCTAATGTGATGCAAGAGACTTGGGCTGGGACGATCCCCTGGAGAAGGAAATAGCAACCCAGCCCACTATTCTTGCCTGGGAAATCCCATGGACAGAGGACCTGGTGGGCTACATTCCACGAGGTATCAAAAGAGTCGGACGCGACTTTCTGACTAAACAACAGCAACTTAGATCTTGAGGTACAGACATTATGCAGTAGTTGCAGAATGTGCGCTCAGTAGTTGTGGCGCAGAGGTTTAGTTGCGCCGAGGCAGGTGGAATCTTCCCAGACCAGGGATCGAACCTGTGTCTCCTGTATCGGTAGGTAGATTCTTAACCACTGCTCCACCAGGGAAGTCCCCCAAACCCTTACATTTTAAAAACAATCTGAAGAGTTTATACATTAAAATGCATGCTTTCTGGGATTCAGTTCAGTTCAGTCACTCAGTCGTGTCTGACTCTTTGTGACCCCATGAACCGCAGCACACCAGGCCTCCCTGTCCATCACCAGCTCCTGGAGTTTACCCAAACCCATGTCCATTGAGTCGGTGATGCCGTCCAACCATCCCATCCTCTGTCGTCCCCTTTACAGGTGAAAGAATACCCTAAGGTGCGTGGGGTAGATGAAGCGAGACCAACCGTGAAGTAGCAAATCGTGCTGGAATGTCACAAAGCTCTGCGGCCATTGTCACATGTCAAAATGGCATTTGTTTTCTTCTTCTCTTTTTGAGATTGACCCAGATTCAGAAAGGAATTGAATATATGTGAGGATATGAAGTGATATGCATTGAATAGGTGAAAGTATTACTCAATGAATTGGAGAGAGTCAGTTCAATTCAGTCACTCAGTTGTGTCTGACTCTTTGTGACCCCATGAACTGCAGCACACCAGGCTTCCCTGTCCATCACCAACTCCAGGAGTTTACCCAAACTCATGTCCATTGAGTCAGTGTTGCCATCCAACCATCTCATCTTCTGTCGTCTCCTTCTCCTCCTGCCTTCAGTCTTTCCCAGCATCAGAGTCTTTTCAAATGAGTCAGCTGTTCACGTCAGGGGACCAAAGTATTGGCGCTTCAGCTTCAACATCAGTCCTTCCAGTGAATATTCAGGACTGATCTCCTTTAGGATGGACTGGTTGGATCTCCTTGCAGTCCAAGGGACTCTCAAGAATCTTCTCCAGCACCACAGTTCAAAAGCATCAATTCTTCAGCGCTCAGCTTTCTTTATAGTTCAACTCTCACATCCATACATGACTACTGGAAAAACCATAGCCTTGACTAGACGGACCTTTGTTGGCAAAATAATGTCTCTGCTTTTTAATATGCTGTCTAGGTTGGTCATAACTTTTCTTCCAAGGAGTAAGCGTCTTTTAATTTCATAGATGCAGTCATCATCTGCAGTGATTTTGGAGCCCACCCCCCCCACCCCCCAAAATAAAGTCTGCCTCTTGTTTCCACTGTTTCCCCATCTATTTACCATGAAGTGATGGGACCAGATGCCATGATCTTAGTTTTCTGAATGTTGAGCTTTAAGCCAACTTTTTCACTCTCCTCTTTCATCAAGAGGCTCTTTAGTTCTTCTTCGCTTTCTGCCATAAGGGTGGTGTCATCTCCGTATCTGAGGTTATTGATATTTCTCCCAGCAACCATAAAGGCAGGATTTCTGTTATCTTGGGAATCATTGTCAGAGACCTATCTTTGTATTCCTTCCTCAAGGTGACGCAGCATCCTTTTCCTTATCTACACTTTTGTGTATTTGTCTATACCAAACACAGATGAACAGTGCACTATTATTTATTAGCTTCAGTTTTCAGTGTCTCCATTCTGTGTCTAAGTGACTCTGCATAGGTCATTTGGGTTTTTTTGTTTGTTTGGCCGTGCTGGGATGCTTGTGGGATCTTAATTCCCTCATCAGGGATGGAACCATGTCCCCTGCCTTGGAAGGGAGGAATCTTAATCACTGGACCGCCTGGGTAGTTCCAGGATGCATTTGGATTGATGGATTTGAGAGCATCTGG
Organism: Oryx dammah; assembly: GCF_014754425.2. NCBI lineage: Eukaryota > Metazoa > Chordata > Mammalia > Artiodactyla > Bovidae > Oryx > Oryx dammah. Next base: position 464,440 of record NW_024070197.1, on the reverse strand, counting down.
AAAGGTGCTCTTAGACTCTAGGAACACGCTGAGCTTCGAAGAATTTGAAAGAAAATGTCTCCAAACACTTGGGTGATCAGTTACAGACAGTAATCCTCAAACATCTGAGTGCATTCTCTTTAAGAAGGAACGCCCCACCTCAGTCTCTGGACTTAGGTTGTTCTTTTAGCAAATCTCACAGTGTAGCTTCGCCGTTTCTCCCGGACGCCAGGGATAACTCAAAACTGGACCTTGGCTCCTGTATCTGTGGGAAAATACATTACCCAGGCGGCTGTGCGATGGGCGGCTGCTGACGATCAGCCAATTAGGACAAAGAGAAGCCCATGTTCCTGTGAGGCAATAACATCTGGGCGGGACTTCCGGCCGCGACGCTATGAGCGTCATTTTGAAAGTGCCAGAGGTCTTTCATATTTCAAGCGCTTCGGTTACTCGTGCTGGGAAGCGGGGATGAGACTGAGAAGGTACCCGCTGCAGAGAGGCGGGTGTGAGGCTCGCTGACGCCGCGCAGGGTGCGCCGCGCCGAGACCGGGAGGGGCCGCGCCGGGCGGGGTACTCCGGCTGCTCCCGCCCCGCTCCGCCCACGGAGTCCGATGGCGGCGGCACTGAGGGCCCCGGCTCAGGTACACGCTGGTCCCCCTGGGCCTTCACCGCCCTCGCCCCACCAGACACTGAAGCCCCGAGCGTCGAGGGGTGGGGGGCGCCTGCTCACGTGCCCGCCGCCCAGTCCCCGGGATCCAGGCCGGGGAGGCCGACTTGGGCGTGGCCCTGCGTCTGAAGGACTGTGAAGGCGCGTGGGAGAGGGTGACGGGCGGAGGACCCTGCAGGCGCAGAGATTTGGAGGTGGTACTGACCAGGGACTAAGGTATAGCAATTCTCCATCCTCCTAGCAGTTTCTGCTAGGAGCAAGTTGCAGCTGGGCCAGTCAAGGTTGCAGTGTTGCTGCGAGAAAGGTTGGCCATTTATGGAAATTTCCTGGCAGCCCAGTGGTTAGGATTCCGCCTCTTTTGGCCGAGGGCTCCGATTCAACCCCTGGTTGGGGAACTAAGATCTCACAAGTCCCACCGTGCAGCCAGAAAAAAAGAAAAGACCATTTATAGGTAAAAGAGGGTTTGAATAGCAAGCGGGAAGTGATTGCATGTATACCAAAATAGGCTCCCTCTGACTGCCAAGAAAAAAAGTAGGAGAGGGAGGAAGGAGACAGGAAGCACAGAGGTATTAATTGTAATAGCCTAGGTGTGTATTGATGGACCAGCGTGACTACCTTGGATGTGTGAAAAGTGGTTGAATTCTGGATCAGTTTTTTGAGAAGGTGTTACCGAAATCGCAAGTCCTTGCGCCCCACACGGAGATCCAACCAGTCCATTCTGAAGGAGATCAGCCCTGGGATTTCTTTGGAAGGAATGATGCTAAAGCTGAAGCTCCAGTACTTTGGACACCTCATGCGAAGAGTTGACTCATTGGAAAAGATTCTGATGCTGGGAGAGATTGGGGGCAGGAGGAGAAGGGGACGACCGAGGATGAGATGGCTGGATGGCATCACTGCCTCGATGGACGTGAGTCTGAGTGAACTCCGGGAGTTGGTGATGAACCGGGAGGCCTGGCGTGCTGCGATTCATGGGGTCAAAAAGAGTCGGACACGACTGAGCGACTAAACTGAACTGAACTGTGGCCCCCACACAGTCAGCCCCGTCAATATTAAAACAGAGTTTGGAACAGAGGTTTATTACAGATTTGTACAAGGAGATGGGTGGCTCATGCCCTAAGAGCCCCAAAGTTACTGAAAAGTTTCAGCAAGGCCCTTTAAAAGCAAAAGGTGAGGTGTGGGCGTGGTTAGCTGTTGTAGATTTCTCATGTCAGATCCTTTGTTCTTGGGATCAGTTCACGGTCAGGTAACGATGTTCCTGTAAGTCTCTACCAGATGAATGTTATTCTCTGTCCTGACAAGAAAGGGCAAAGTCCCAAGGCACAACTTTCACCCTCCAATGTCCCAGCCCTAGCTGAGAGGAGGCAGATTGCAGTTGGCAGCTCCTTCAAGGCCAGGTCCCCAGACTTGCCCAGCTGTCATCCCTGAGGGAGCCAGGCACCCAACCCAACTGGCCCTCAGTCTCCTCAGTTCAGTTCAGTTACTCAGTCGTATCTGACTCTGCGACCCCATGGATCGCAGTATGCCAGGCTTCTCTGTCCATCACCAACTCCCAGAGCTTACTCAGATTCGTGTCCTTTGAGTCGGTGATGCCATCTCATCCTCTATTGTCCCCTTCCCCTTCTGTGTTCAGTCTTTCCAGCATCAGGGTCTTTTTCAATGAGTTAGTTCTTCACATCAGGGGGCCAAAGTACTGGAGTTTCAGCTTCAGCATCAGTCCTTCCAATGAATATTCAGGACTGATTTCCTTTAGGATTGACTGGTTTGATCTTCTTGCTATCTAAGGGACTCTCAAGAATCTTCTCCCAACACCACAGTACAAAAGCATCAACTCTTCGGTGCTCAGCTTTCTTTATAATCAAACTCGGGCTCCTCAGGCTGTCCAAAGTGGGGAACCAGTTCTCACAGACTGCAAACCATGCAGACGGCCACGGCTGTTACATCGCAGAGACAAGAATGGGAGAGAGGTTCACTACTGCCTCACGGCCTGGGCCACGGCTAGTAGAGGGCTTTATGAGGGTGCTGAAGTCCGGCAGGACGTAATCCCCAGCCTGTTTCCTGGATTCTCCAGGTGACCCGCTGGCCCAAGCCTGATTGCCCTGGAGGGCCTCCAGAAGAAGGCCTGAATCTGTGTCCTAGCTCACTCTTCACCTGATGATCACCACACCACTGACCCTTGACTGAATCACTTCCCTAAAGGTCACTCATTGACATTTGGTTGCTTGTGGGGAGGGTCCTCAGAGGCACTGACCAGTGGCTGAGCAAGACTTATTGTTTAGTTACAGAGTAATGAGGCATAGCCATGGCTGCCTGCTAAGGGTTGTTCTTACCCTGCTGTCATACAAAGGGACAAATAAAATTGTGGGTGTTGTTGATGACAAGAGAAAGGCAATTGTAAGGGCTGACCCTTGGGTTTTGGCCCCAGTAGACAAAGGGGTGGAAGACCCATCAAGTGGATGGGGACCTTAGCAGCAGGTTAATTTTCCTTGGAAATATTATGAGTTTATTTTGGCTCTCTGAAGAGTCTGAAATGTTTCAGAGAAGACTGAGTGTAGGCAACATGGGCAGTTGACTAGGATGTCTGGGGAACATGTTCAGGAATGGAAATTTTCAAAAGTGATGACCATTGTGTGGAGCTGTGGATCACATTTAGGAGGGGAATGCAGGTTATAGTGGCCATGATATTAGTAGGTCAGAAAGACTAGGGTGTGTGCTAAGGAGTAGTACTTTTGTTCAGGGTTTGTAGGGCATTGAAAACCCAGGTGAAGTAGAGAAGTGGCAGTGGGACCCGTGTAAGAGATGTCAACTTGGCAGGCGGCCAAGGCTTCAGTGGGATGAATGGAGTCTGAGATATGGCTGAGGAGACCCAGGAGTAATTGAGACAAGAAGGCAGTGAGGCTGGGGCTGCTTCTCATTTAGTACTATATGACTTCTCCAGAATGTTGCAATGAACTTTGACAGGGTCTGGGATGTTTTAGCCTTGCTAGTGGATAAGGTCTGGAGTAGATGTCATTTGTGAGTCACTGTGACTGGAGGGGAAATTTTTACGGCTGGATTTTTTTACAAAGATTGAGTGGAGAGAAGCGCGTTGTGGTTGTTGAAAGGGCAAAGCTGGCAGTAAAGAAGTTGAAGAGAGTTACGGGAATGTGAAAATCGTGTGGTTTTAGGGTGGGGAATATTGAAGGAAGGACTGGCAGCATGTGGCAAGATCTTCTAAGCAGCATGTGTGGCTTAGCCTGGTGTCAGCTCCATCAGAGGACTGGGCTTGTAGTGAATCTTCCTTAATTCCTCAAGCATTCTCTGGATGCCACGCACCAGTGTGCATGCATGTTCAGGAGGAATCCTGTGCGGTGGCGCAGGGAGATGGCAGTGCTGCGGAAGTGCCTCTGTAGAGTCTGAAGCTGAGAGAAGTGCTCCCTACAGAGTGCTCTGCCCATTGAGAGGAAGCGTGAACTGATGGCCTCAGGTTCCTAATGTTGAGTATTTACAAGTGAAGCATGTTCTTACCTTTGGCTGTGTCTGGGTTCCCATAATTTGGGAGACTCTAGGGGAATTGCTTGGTTGGAGGGACAGGACGTTGCAGGCCAAACCCAGAGTTTAGATGGCATCTGTGTGCACAAAATTCTGGAGAAGCCTTGTAGTACCGCCCCCCGCCCAGTTACTGCCGAGGGCTGAACACAGTGAGTAAAGCAGGTGGTGAAGAGAGAGACGGCATCAGTGGCACCAGTGGAAGATGGGAATGGCATAGGCGTTTGGAGAGATGTGTTGTGGATTCTTAGAGAACGTTCAAGGTCTCATTTGTCCCCTTCGCCACAGGGTGGTGTGACCTTTCCAGATGTTGCTGTGCACTTCTCCTGGGAGGAATGGAGGCTCCTTGATGAGGCTCAGAGACGCCTGTATCTGGATGTGATGCTGGAGAACTATGCACTTATATGCTCACTGGGTAAGACCTTCAGCCTCCCTGCTGACCTGGGCTGGCCTCTGTATCCTCCTCACGCCCCAGAAGGTGCTCTGTCCGCACGTGGCGTAGGCACTGCTTGCTTCCCCAGTGTCCTGGGTGGTTGTGGTCAATAGGGCTGGGCCGTTTGCACTGCCCTTTTTTCTCCCCTCCATCCCTAATGCCTGCTATACTGAACAGTCACAGGGAAGGGTTTCTGGTTCCTGGTCTTGCGGTAAGGCCTTGGGTGCAGCTGGCTTGCCCTTTCCCCGAATGGGCCAGTGTGTTGAGACCCACGCGGCGTCTGCGGCCCCTCCTTAGCGGACACTTCTCTGCCTGGTGATGGACTCGCAGCCAATGTCACGGGGACTACTTACGTGAGCGCTGGCTACTCCGGATCTTTCTCCTATGTGGCTCTTTATGATGTTTACACCTCTTGTTTCCATTTCATCCTGTCCTCCCAACTTTATTGAGGTATAACTCATAAAATTTTATGTACTTAATATATATAATGTAATGATTTGATATGTATATTATGAAACAGTTATCACCATGAAATTTATTAACACACCTATCACCAGACATAACTTATTTTTCTTTTGTGTGTGTGAGAATACTTAGGATTTGTTAGCAAATTTCAAGTGTGCAATGCAATATTAATGACTATAGTCACTATTCTGCACATTTGGTTCTTAGAACTTACTCATAACGAAGTGTTTTTGACCATCTCCCCATTTTTATAGCTCTCAATATTTGGCATTCTACTTTATGCTTCTCTAAGTGTGACTTTTTTAAAGATTCTATATTTAATAAACTATTTGTTCTTCTCTCTGTGGCTTATTTCATTTAGCATAGTGTCCTCTAGGCTCATGATTGTTGCAAGTGGCAGTTTTTCCTTTTTCTTGTCTGAATATTCCTGCGCACATAATCATGGGAAAGTTGGTGCATGTGTGTGTGTGTACCGTATTTGATCACTTCATCCAGTAATGAACACTTTAAAATGTGTCTGTATCTTGGCTCTTTTGAATAATGCTGCAATGAATATGCACACGCACCTGTTTCATGAAGAAGCTGGTTTTGTTCCTCGGGATATAGACCCAGGAGTTGGTGTGTTTGATCATATGGTAGTCCTGCTTTCAGTATTTTGATGAATATTAGTGGTATTTTCCATGACTACATTAATTTTCATTCTTTGCAACCGTGTGCAATGGTTCCCTTTTCTGTGTATCCTTGCTAGCATGTTACCCGTCATTTTAAAAAAGAAATTATTTTTGGCTGCACTGAGTTTTTGTTGCTCTGTGTGAGGTTTCTCTAGTTGAGGTCAGTGGGGGCTACTCAACTTGTGGTGCATGGGCTTTTTTTTTTTTAATTGGAGGCCAATTACTTTACAATATTGTAGTGGGTTTTGCCATACATTGACATGAATCAGCCATGGGTGTACATGTGTTCCCCATCCTGAACCCCCCTCCCACCTCCCTCCCCATCCCATCCCTCAGTGTCATCCCAGGATACCAGCCCTGAGTACACTGTCTCATGCATCGAACCTGGACTGGCGATCTGTTTCACATAGAATATACATGTTTCAATGCTGTTCTCTCAAATCATCCCACCCTTGCCTTCTCCCATAGAGTCCAACAGTCTGTTCTTTACATCTGTGTCTCTTTTGCTGTCTCGCATATAGGGTCATTGTTACCATCTTTCTAAATTCCATATATATGTGTTAATAAACTGCATTGGTGTTTTTCTTTCTGACTTACTTCACTGTATAATAGGCTCCAGTTTCATCCACCTCATTAGAACTGAATCAAAGATGCATAGGCTTCTTATTGCAGCATCTTCTGTTGTGGAGCACAGGCTCTAGGGCAAGTGGGCTTCACTAGTTGTGGCCCATGGGCTCAGTTACCCTTCAGCATATGGAATCTTTCTGCACCAGGGATCAAACTTGTGTCCCAGGCATTGGCAGTTGGATTCTTAACCACTGGACCACCCTGGGTGTGTGTGGGGGGGTGGGTCATGTCTTTTTAAATTTTTTTAAAGATTCGTTTATTTTTGGCTGTGCTGAGTCTTCATTGCTGCATTTGGACTTTCTCTAGTTGCAGCAAGCAGGTCAACTTAGTTCCTTGACCAGGGATTGAAGCTGGGTCATTGCAGTGAAAGAGCTGAGTCCTAACCATCAGATCTCTAGGGAATTCCCGTAGTTTTGTTTTCTTGAGTTTTTTTTGTTTCTTTTATAATAATCCTTTGGCTATTTGCTAAGTTTTGTGGCTTTATATATAAATTGTCAGATTTTTTGTTCTATTTCTGTGAAAAATGTCCTTGGGATTTCGATTGAGATTGCATTCAATCTGTAGATTGCTTTAGGTAGTATGGACATTTTATTTTTTTTTTCCAAGTTTTTTTTTTTTAATTTAAATTTGATAATGTTAATTCATCCAGTCAGTGAGCACATAATTGCTTTCCATTTGTATCTTTTTCAATCTTTCAACAATGTCTTAGAGTTTCTCATGTATAGGTCTTCATCCTTCTTGGTTAAATATTCCTAGGTATTTTATCCTTTTTGTTGGAATTGTAAATGGGATTGTTTTAATTTTTTTGCTAGCTCACTGTTCAAGTTTAGAAATTGAATTGTTTTTTGTATGTTGATTTTTTACCCTGCAACTTTGTTGGTTATTTCTAATATATTATTGGTGGAGTCCTTCGAGTTTTCTATGTGTAAAACCATGATATCTGCAAATAGTGAAAGTTTTTCTTCTGCCTTTTCCATTTTGGATGCGTTTTTTTTTTTTTCCTTTTTTTCACTTGCCTGACTGCTGTTCGCTAGGACTTTCAATATTACACTGAATAAGAGTGGAGATAGTGGACATCTTTTTCTTGTTCCTGATTTTAGAGGGAGGGCTTTTGACATTTCACCATTGAGCTTGATGTCAACTGAAGGATTTGCCTTCTATGACTTTTATTATGTTCAGGTATGTTCCTTCTTTACCCACTTAATTCAGAGTTAATATTTTGTTCAGGATTTTTGCATCTGTGTTTATCAGAGATGTTGTCCTATAATTTTCTGTGTTGTCTTCATCTGGTTTTGGTATCTGGTGATGTTGCCACTGTAAAATGAGCTAGGAAGCATTCCTTTCTCCAATATTTTGAAAGAGTTTGAAAAGGGTAGGTATTTAATCTTTTTTGAATGTTTGGTAGAAGTCACCTGTGAAGCCAAGATTTTTATTTTCCTGTATATGCCTACAGTAAGCATTTACTGCTCTAAGTTTCCCTCTTTGAACTGGTAAGGTATTTTTTGGTTTCTTCTGAGATCCATTATTTTTCCATGATTCTGTTGTTTAATTTCCACATATTTGTGAATTTTCCCAGTTTCCTCCTTGTTACTGATTTTTTGCTTCAATCCATTGTGGTCAGCAAAGATACTTTATATTATTTCAATCTCCTTAAATTTGTTAAACCTGGTTTTATAACCCATAGCATATGATCTGCTCTGGGCAGTGTTCTGTATGCAGTTGAGGAGAATGTGTATTCTGCTGCAGTTGGACGTTATATTTTGTATATGTCCATTTGATCTAAAGTATATGTTCAAGTGCAAAGTTTTCGTATTGAATTTCTGTCTGGTTGATCTACCTATTGTTAAAGGAAAATATTGAAGTCTCTAGCTCTTTTTGTTTTTTTCCTAATTTTATTTATTTATTTGACTGTGTCAGGTCTTAGTTGCAATACACAGGATCTTCTTTGTTTCATCATTTGGAATCTTCTGTTGAGGTACACAGACTCCCTAGTTGTGGTGCATGGGCTTCAGTATTTACAGCACACAGGCCCTCCATTGTGGTGAGCTGGCTCTGGAACTCATGGGCTCAGAAACTGTAGCATGCCAGCTCAGTAGCTCTGCAGCATGTGAGATCTTAATTACCTTACTAGGGATTGAACCCCTGTCCCCTGCATGGCAAGGTAAATTCTTAACCACCAGACCACCAGGAAAGTTCTATGAAATCTGCTTTCAGATTGGTTAACATTTGATGCATACATTTTCATGCTACAATGTTCAATGCATATACACTAACTATTGTTATAGTCCCTTGATTAACTGTTTTATCATTATATCATGAACTTCTTTGTCTTTTGTGGCAGTTTTTCACTTAATATTTGTTTTGTCTGAAGCTATACAGTACTTATGCTGACTTCCAGTTTTCCATTTGCATGGAGTATCTTTATGTTGCCTTCATTTTGAGCTCTGTGTGTCCTTAGCACTGATGTGTGAGTCTCTTTTTCACAACATAAGATTCAGTCTAATTTGGTTGCTGTTTTTGTTTTAAGATTTTGATGTGGACTATTTTTAAAGTGTTTATTGAATTTGTTACAGTATTGTTTCTGTTTTCTGTTTTGGTTTTTTGACAGAGGCCTATGGGATATTAGCTCCCCAACCAGGGATTGAACCCACACTCCCTTCATTGGAAGGTGAAGTTTTAACCACTGGATCTCCAGGGAAATCGTAGCCACTGTTTTTGTTTTCTGGCTGTTTTGTTGTTGATGCAGATGCAAATTTGTGATGAGCTTGACCCTTCCCTATAGTCAATATGTACTTGACCTGCATTTCTTTCTGTTCAGGTTGCTGCTGTGGAACAGAGAATCCAGAGGCGCCTTCTGAACAGATCACTTCTCTAGGAGTGTCACAGGCTAGGACTCCAAAGGCAGGTTTGTCTACTCAAAAGATGAACCTTTGTGAGATTTGTGGTCCAGTCTTGAGAAACGTTTTCCGCTTGGCTGTGCACCATGAAACACAACACATCCAGAAACTGTTGAGGTGTGCAGCATGTGTGAAACAGTTCTGTTTTCGTGCAAACTTTCAGCAGCACCCAGAGCAGCACATGGGAGAGAAAACCCTCAGCAGCAGTGTGGACAAGGCCTTGCTGGTGAAGAGCTGCAGCTTCCATGTGTCACAGAAGCCATTTACCTGCAGGGATTTTGAAAAGGACTTCCTGACCATCATGGTTCACCTGCAGCAACAGGCTGTGAAGAAGCCAAACACAGTCACCCAGTGCAAGTCAACCTCACGTGGCAGGAAAACTCATCACACATGGGAAGAATGCAAGAAAGCCCTTAGTCCCCCACGTACACTTGTTCAGGACCAGGGTGTCCACACTGGAAGACCTTGTTTTGTGTGCAGTGAATGTGGGAAAGCATTCAGGTACAAATCCTCATTTGTTGTGCACCAGAGAGCCCACGCTGGAGAATGGATTCATGTGTGTGGTGAATCTGGAAAACCCTTCAGGCAAAGCTCAACTCTGTGTCAACATCAAAGCGTTCAGACTGGGGCAATGCAATACAATTGCAGCAAATGTGGGAAATTCTTAAGCCACAAATCGGTCCTCATTTCTCCCCGCACATGGCACAGTGGAGAAAACAGTTATGTGTGTGGTGAATGTTCAAAATCTTTTACCTCTAGCTCAGCCCTCACTTACCATCAGAGATCTCACACAGGAGAAAGGCCTTACGAGTGTAGTGACTGTGAGAAATCTTTTGTCTCTAGGCCTGCCCTCAGGTATCATCAGAGATCTCACACAGGAGAACGACCTTATGCGTGTAGTCAGTGTGGGAAGACTTTTACCACTAGCTCTAACCTCCATTATCATCAGAGAGTTCACACTGGAGAAAGGCCGTATGAATGTAGTGAATGTGGAAAATCTTTTAACAATAGGTGGGTTCTCATTCAACATCAGAGAGTTCACACAGGAGAAAGGCCTTATGAGTGTACTGAGTGTGGGAAATTGTTTAAGTATGGATCCCAATTGAATCAACACCAGAAAGCTCACACTGGTGAAAAGCCTTTTAAGTGCACTGAATGTGGGAAGTCTTTTAACAATAGGTGGACACTCATTCAACACTGGAGAGTCCACACCGGAGAAAGGCCTTTTGAGTGCAGTGAATGTGGGAAGTCCTTTAATCGAAGAAATAACCTCATTTTACACCAGAGAATTCACACAGGAGAAAGGCCTTATGTTTGCAATGAATGTGGGAAATCTTTTACCTTCAGCTCCAGCCTCCGTTATCATCAGAGAGCTCACACTGGAGAAAGACCCTATGAGTGCAGTGAATGCGGGAAGTCTTTTATCTCTAGGTCTGACCTCCATTATCATCAAAGAGTTCATTCTGGAGAAAGGCCTTATGAGTGTAGGGAATGTGGGAAATCCTTTATCCAAAGAAATAACCTCATAATACACCAGAGAATTCACACAGGAGAAAGGCCTTATGAGTGCAGTGAATGTGGTAAATCTTTTACTTGTAGTTCCACTCTCCATTATCATCAGAGAGTTCACACAGGAGAAAGGCCTTACGTCTGCAGTGAATGCGGGAAATCTTTTATTACCACATCCAAACTGCGTTGTCATCAGAAAGGTCACATTGGAGAAAGGCCTTAAGAGTGCACTGAATGTGGATAATCTTGCAGGAAAAATCTAACCCCTTTCAACATCAGAGTTCACACAAAGGCATGGCATAGATAGGCAGGAAATGTGGTTTCAGCATTCTGTTTAAGGGCACTGGAGGAAACTTTCTGAGGAGCCATCTGTCTTAAGTGACTTTCATCCATCTATGCATAAACAGTGGGAGAGTCCCTGCTTACGTGTGAAGCCTGTGTGATTGTGTTGCACTCTCCACCTGTCCAGGGTTCATCCCCCATTTGTCTCACTGCCATCTTTGTTCAGCTCAGTCGCTCAGTCGTGTCCGACTCTTTGCAGCCCCATGAATTGCAGCACACCAGGCCTCCCTGTCCATCACGAACTCCCAGAGTTCACTCAAACTCATGTCTATCGAGTCGGTGATGCCATCCAGCCATCTCATCCTCTGTCGTCCCCTTCTCCTCCTGCCCCCAATCCCTCCCAGCATCAGAGTCTTTTCCAATTAGTCAACTCTTCCCATGAGGTGGCCAAAGTACTGGAGTTTCAGCTTCAGCATCATTCCTTCCAAAGAAATCCCAGGGCTGATCTCCTTCAGAATGGACTGGTTGGATCTCCTTGCAGTCCAAGGGACTCTCAAGAGTCTTCTCCAACACCACAGTTCAAAAGCATCCATTCTTCGGTGCTCTGCCTTCTTCACAGTCCAACTCTCACATCCATACATGACCACAGGAAAAACCATAGCCTTGACTAGACGGACCTTTGCTGGCAAAGTAGTGGCTCTGCTTTTGAATATGCTATCTAGGTTGGTCATAACTTTCCTTCCAAGGAGTAAGCGTCTTTTAATTTCATGGCTGCAGTCACCATCTGCCGTGATTTTGGAGCCCCAAAAAATAAAGTCTGACACTGTTTCCACTGTTTCCCCATCTATTTCCCGTGAAGTGATGGGACCGGATCCCATGATCTTCGTTTTCTGAATGTTGAGCTTTAAGCCAACTTTTTCACTCTCCTCTTTCACTTTCATCAAGAGGCTTTTTAGTTCCTCTTCACTTTCTGCCATAAGGGTGATGTCATCTGCATATCTGAGGTTATTGATATTTCTCCCGACAATCTTGATTCCAGCTTGTGCTTCTTCCAGCCCAGCGTTTCTCATGATGTACTCTGCATATGAGTTAAATAAGCAGGGTGACAATATATAGCCTTGACGTACTCCTTTTCCTATTTGGAACCAGTCTTTTGTTCCATGTCCAGTTCTAACTGTTGCTTCCTAACCTGCATATAGGTTTCTCAAGAGGCAGGTCTCTTGAGAGACCTGGTGGTCTGGTATTCCCATCTCTCTCAGAATTTTCCACAGTTTATTGTGATCCACACAGTCAAAGGCTTTGGCATAGTCAATAAAGCAGAAATAGATGTTTTTCTGGAATTCTCTTCCTTTTTCCATGATCCAGCGATGTTGGCAATTTGATCTCTGGTTGCTCTGCCTTTTCTAAAACCAGCTTGAACATGTGGAAGTTCACAGTTCATGTATTGCTGAAGCCTGGCTTGGAGAATTTTGAGCATTACTTTACTAGTGTGTGAGATGAGTGCAATTGTGCGGTAGTTGGAGCATTCTTTGGCATTGCCTCTCTTTGGGACTGGAATGAAAACTGACATTTTCCAGTCCTGTGGCCACTGCTGAGTTTTCCAAATTTGCTGGCATATCGAGTACAGCACTTTCACAGCATCATCTTTCAGGATTTGAAACAGCTCCACTGGAATCCAATCACCTCCACTAGCTTTGTTCATAGTGATGCTTTCTAAGGCCCACTTGACTTCACATTCCAGGATGTCTGGCTCTAGATGAGTGATCACACCATCATGATTATCTTGGTTGTGAAGATCTTTTTTGTACAGTTCTTCCGTGTATTCTTGCACCTGTTCTTAACGTCTTCTGCTTCTGTTAGGTCCAGACCATTTCTGTCCTTTATCGAGCCCATCTTTGCATGAAATGTTCCCTTGATATCTCTGATTTTCTTCAAGAGATCTCTAGTCTTTCCCATTCTGTTGTTTTCCTCTATTGTTCTGCATTGATCACTGAGAAAGGCTTTCTTATCTCTCCTTGCTATTCTTTGGAACTCTGCATTCAGATGCTTATATCTTTCCTTTTCTCCTTTGCTTTTCGCCTCTCTTTTCACAGCTATTTGTAAGGCCTCCCCAGACAGCCATTTTGCTTTTTTGCATTTCTTTTCCATGGGGATGGTGTTGATCCCTGTCTCCTTGTACAATGTCATGAACCTCTGTCCATAGTTCATCAGGCACTCTATCTATCAGATCTAGGCCCTTAAATCTATTTCTCACTTCCACTGTATAATCATAAGGGATTTGATTTAGGTCATACCTGAATGGTCTAGCAGTTTCCCCTACTTTCTTCAATTTAAGCCATCTCTGTGGTCAAGGCCATTTCACATCTACCACCTAGCAGGTCCACATAGTGTGCTCAGGGAAATTTAACTCTGTCCCCCCATGTATTGGCCAAATCAGGAGTTACCTGAGCCCTAGGGGGTTCTTTCCTCCTCTTTGACGGTGTTGGGCGTAGACCTAACCCAGTGTTGATCCATAGAACATAATTCGACTTTGCTGGTAGTGCTCCAACAAAGACGACGGTTTTAAGGGACATGTTGGTGTCATGTGATACTTGCGATGAGTGTGTCCAGCTTGCAAGTCTTGGACTCCAGAGCTCAGCTACACATTGCTTTGAACAGTAACAAAGGCCTTACCCTTGAAGTCTTCATTAATCTTGACAGTTCTGTTCCTGTGTAGGGTAGTTTCTAATCTACAGGCAGGAAGGAGGGGGAAATTTTTTATAGATCTTACATGCTGTACCTGAGGAGGAGCAGCATCATGGCAGAAAATAACTTGGTGATTTTGACCAAATTTGCATTACTGCTCAGAGCCTCCTAGGAAAGACTGAAGGACTTTCTCTTCATTTGAAGCCTGTATGCTATACATTTTATGAGTCTCAGATGACTCTTAAGGAAGGGGAGTGGTTCTGAGAACCACATCATTTTTTTCTCTTACTTGGAGTTAAGATCACAGAGATTTCCATCACTGATGTCAGAACGTCTTCCCTAGGTCTACAAAGATCCACATTCCTTGATGGCCACAACCCACTGGTTGTCATTGGTTGTAAGAGAACCCTGAGAGATACAGAACAGTTGTATGGGGAACCATAAGTATGGAAACTCTAGTATATAGTGTAGAAGACTGCAGCCAGTTAGATGAAATGTACCTCTTCTAAAAATGTAGCTAGAGGGAATTCCCTGATGGTCCAGTGGTTAGGACTTACGATTTCACTGCCAAGGGCCCTGGTTCAATCCCTGGTTGGGGAACTAAAATCCCATAAATCTCAAAGTGACCAAAATAAAACAAAGTGTAGCCAGCAATGTTTCTGTGACTCTGCTGCAAATTTCAGGACTTGTGGGCATGCCTATCTTGTGTAGCTGAGGATGTTGTCAGGGAAATTAGTCAGGCTTTGAGGATCGCTGTAGCCTGTCATTGATGTTCACCTCAAGACCCTTACCACGCAGGGAGGAAAAAAGGGTATTCCGAGGATGTGGTGCTCGGCCTGTGCCGCACGCCTCCTGATGGACAGAAGTGTTGCTACTGAGACAAGACTGACCTTCCAGAGGGCATAAGGAGAGAGGTGCTGGAGTCCGTACAGTGTTTCTTAGCCTATTTTCCATAAAGAGTGGGACATGGGTGTTTTTTTTTTTTTTTCCCCCTTGAGCCAGTTTTTAAAGCTTTATAAAGATACAATTTACTTGTAATCAACAGCTTATAAGTAAAATATACAGTTTTACAAATTTTGACATATGTACAGACCTCTGAAAACATCATCCTACTCTTGATAATGACCAAATCTGTCATAGTGTATTTACTTCATGTCTTTTTATCATCTCTTCTTGCTTTCCCACCTCTCCAGGTAACCATTTATATAATAGATAACCTTTGCATTTTCTTATATGATGGGACTAAGCTGTTTTTTTTTTTCCCCTGGTTTTCTTTGTTTTGTAATTACTTTGAGATATGGGTATCTCTTTTTTTTCTGAGTCTTATCTTATCTTTGGATATGCCACTGTTGATTTACTTATCCATCTCTTTATGGTTCTTTAGGTTATTTCTAGGTTGTGACTATTGCAAGTAAACCTGTTACAAATATTTGTGTTAGTTTACATGGATGTGTGTTTCTTTGGTCTTGTGTCAGTAACTTAAACTGGGATGTCTGAGTTACAGGATAGATCTAAAATGATTGTACCTTTTTTTTTTTTTTTTTTTGCATATTAACTAGCAGTATGTTAGAGAGTTCTGCTTCTTCTACATCCCAGCTAATGCTTGATATGATTTATAGCAGCCCGTTTTAAAAACTGAATAGTGCTATCTCAAGGCTTCCCCAGTGGCCTAGTGGTAAAGAATCCACCTGCAATTCAGGAGACACGAGTTTGATCCCTGGGTTGGGAGGATCCCCTGGAGGAGGAAATGGCAACCCATGCCAGTATTCTTGCGTAGAGAATCCCATGGGCAGTGGAGATTGGTGGGCTGCAGTCCAGTGGTCACAAAGAGTTGGACATGACTGAGTAATGAGCATGCACACATACAGAGTGCTATCTCAGTGTGGTTTTAATTGCATTTTTTAATGATTTGTGGTTTTGAGCACTTTGCAAGTCTTTGCCACCTGTATATCTGTTTCTGTGCTGTTTCACTTCTTATTTGCTATTTTTTAATATGCATTATGACAGTTTCCCAATTCATTTACAAATAAGACGCTGAAACAGCAAAGACACGTGGAATTTTACTCTTCCTTAATGAGTAATATTTGCCACATGGAATCATTGTTTTTAATACAGGTAGGATATTTCCTCATTTTTCTTCAAATTGTCTGAGTTATGCACAATGTCATGACCACATCCCACACATATTTAAGATCAGTCTGCATTATAAACATGACCTCCATTACTTAAACCCAGGTATTCAATAATACAACAAATGTAGTCTTTATAGTGTTTCCCAATCACCACTAATTTGGAATGTGGTCAGAGAAGGAGCTGAAAATTTCTTTGTGTGTATGTGTGTTTGTGTTTGGCTGTGCTGTGTGGCCTGTGGGATCTTAGTTTCCTGACCAGGGATGGACCCTGCACCCCCTGCATGGAAGTTTAGAGTCATTTATTTTTTTGAACTTTCTATTTTTAGTAGAGTATAGCTGATTAACGATGTTGTGATAGCTTCATGTGAACAGTGAAGGGACCCAGCCACATGATATGTATGTACCCAAGCTCCCCTCCCATCCAGGCTGCCACGTGACATTGAGCAGAGTTCCTTGTGCTATAGAGTAGGGCCTAACTGTCCTGGAAGTGTGAAGCCACTGGACTGCCAGGGAAGTCCTTGTGGAGCTGAAAAATTCTATCCAAGTTCCCCCAGACTTTTGGTGGAAAACGACACGTGCAGGAGGAGACTGTACAAGTCAGGCGACCTGACTGGAGGCTCGCAGGCCTCAAAGACATAACTTACTGACCAGATGGGAGGCATGTCCCTGAACACACGGGCATCCCTGGAAACCCTCACTGGCCTCACCTTTTTAGCATCAGGGTATCTGAGTGGTCATGCTATTCTGAGTTGCCCCGCATGAATCACTGGTTACTTTGCAAGGGCTTCTTACGCCAAACTCTCCAAAACTCTTTATCTCTCCCTTTCTGTAACTGTTGACTATTTTCAACTGCTTTTACCTTCTGTGGATCTCACCACGTTTGGCTGCTTTTCCAGATATTTGGACTTCAGGGCCACTACTCACTCCTAGTTGGGGCAGCGTCTCATAAGAACTGGGGTGGGAGTGTACAGGGCAGGGGCCTGGGGCATGCACTCTTCGCTCTATACCTTAAGAGGGATATGTATCAAGTCTGCGGGGACACCTGTGATCTAAGGTTGTATCTCAGACAAGAGCAGTACAGCAGAGAGTGCCGGACCCAAAATGTCAGTTGGGGAGGCTGGGATGGTACAGGGGTCGCAGGAGACACCTAGCATGTCTGCCCATTGTGGAGAGGCACAAAGGACCCTCTGCGCTGAATCCTTGTTTCTCCCTCTAAAATCACCAAAGGCTAGGCCCTGCCCAGAGTTCCTGGCAGATCTGCCCCTGGAGGCTTCTGAGGGAGGCAGCGCAGTTCATGGGGATCCGCAGGCTCTCCAGCTTACCCAATAGCACCCCACCATCCGCCACTCATGCATCCAGTGGTGGTTGGTTCAGTCGCTCCGTTGTGTCCAACTCTGCAACTCTATGGGCTGCGGCATGCCAGGCTTCCCTGTCCTGTGTGGAGAAACCCGTGTCCATAACTTTGGTGCACCCTGGTAACAGAATGCACAAGTTGGGATTCTGTCTCTAAAGTGAAAAAGCAGGACTCAGCCTCTGAGTCAAAAATCTCCTATTTGGCCTCTGGAGCCAACTAGGGACTCACTAAGTGATTGGATTATCTAGGATAAATCATATTGTATATTGGTGCTCCCCAGGTGGTGGCGCTAGTGGTAAAGAATCCAGCTGCCAATGCAGGTGGTTTGAACCCTGAGACAAGAGTTAAATCCCTGGGTCAGGAAGCTCCCCTGGAGAAGGGCATGGCCGCCCAGTGCAGTGTTCCTGCCTGGAGAACGCCATGGACAGAGGAGCCTGGCGGGCTACAGTCCGCGGGGTCGCAGGGGCGGAGACGACTGAAGCGAATGAGCACGCACATGTGAGCTGGCTGTTTCATGGAGTCTGAAATATCTTTTCTCCAACAAGCAAAGCCTCTCCCTCCTTTGAGGTATAAGGACCACCGTCCAGCGTTCCTCCTTAGTCCTTTTAGCTTACGTGCGTGCTCAGTCGCGTCCGCCTCTTCGCGACTCCTTGGACTGTAGTCCGCGCCAGGCCCCTCTGTCCATGGGATTTCCCAGGCAAGAATAACTCGAGTGGGTTGCCATTTCCGTCTCCAGGGGATCTTCCTGACCCAGGGATCGAAGCCTGCACTGGTTGGCCGATTGTTTACCACTGTGCCAACTGGGAGTGGATGCCACGGTCCCTCAGTTCAGTTCAGTTCAATTCAGTTCAGTCGCTCAGTCGTGTCCGACTCTGCGACCCCATGAATCGCAGCACGCCAGGCCTCCCTGTCCCTTAGGGGGTTGCAAAAACCAATGCTTCAGATGAACAATAACTCCGTTCACTGCGCCCCTAGAGCGCAGACACTCAGAGGAGGGGGCAGGCCGAGAAGCTTTAATTAAGAGGCAACGACCAATCAGAGCGAGGGATTCCTGCGCCGGCGTATCGCTTGGGGGAGGGACTTCCGGCGTCCTCGTTGTGGCGGTGGTTTTTTCGCGCCCGTTGGGTCCTTTCCGGCTGCAGACCGTTGTGTCGGGATCTAGGTGACCGCACCGGGAGGGTGCGAGAGGAGAGGCTGTACGCGCTGCACAGAGGCAGATCTGAGACTCGGCGACGCCGCCCGGGTGCCCCGCGCTAGGCCCAGGAGAGGCCCTGCTGTGCCCGAGTTCTCAGGCCGCTTCCGGACCCGCTCCGGCCAGAGTCCGATGGCGGCGGCGGCGGCGCTGAGGGACCCGCCTCAGGTAAACGCTCGATCTCCGGGCCTGCACCGCCCTCACCCCACCAGACACTAAAGCTCCGAGCGCGAGGCTCCCGCTCAGGCGCCCGCAGCCGCGGGATCTAGGACGGTGGGGCGGTCGTGGGTGGGGCCCTGTGTCTGACGGTGTGACGGCCCGTGGGAGAGTGTGACGGGCGGAGGGACCCCCGGGCGCAGAAGCTTGGAGGTCGGACTGAGGCAGGAGGATGGGGAAACCTGGGTCCATCTTGTATGTGCAGTAAACAAGTGTGAGGTGAAATCAGGCCTGGCCTGCCAGAGAGGCTCTTCCTTTATTCTGAGGGACTTGGGAACCACGGAGAGTTTTGAATGGACAAGGAACACTGTCGGGGCTTTAAAAGTTTTCAAAAACCTGCTCCGAGAAGGAACGTACTGGAATGGGGTGACAGAGAAAGGCACAGGAAGTTGAGGCTTCGTCTCAGGTCTCAGGACCTGATAAGAGGCAGCCCTGAGGACCGAGGCGCAGAGGTTAGCTGGTTGACGTCCCTAGGTTCCAGTGCCAGGCGGGGATACAGGCGAGGTGATGCACACTGAGCCCAGCCGTGGTTGCCTTCGTTTCCCCCCAGGTCCTGAAGGTTGAAAAGGCGCATATGGAACCTACCAAAGCAGGAGAGGATGTCCCAGCCCCTCTCTGGTTCTGGGTGGCCAATACTGAAACAAAGTTCAGAGGGAAAGTAGACAGTGCTTCAAAACAGCATTCAGTGCTTCCCTGGGCATGGGATCCCTCCGAGATCTGGGGTAATACAGATCATGTTCGATTTTGGTGAGCACTCTCTGGATGTCATGTTCCAGCACATAGGCGAGTCCACAGAGATGCCTGTGATGTGGGGCAGGGTGGTGGGAGGGCTGCGGGAGTGCACCTGTGGGGGCTGAAGATGTGAAGTTTTGGTCAGCTGATGTGCACATCAACAGGAAGGACGGGTGTAGGGCCCACAGGCCCTGGTACTGGGGACTTAAGGGTGACAAGGAGACCAGGTTTGGCTGTGTCTTAGAGGCACAATGTGGGAGTCCTCAGGGGAATTACCTGGTGGGAGGGATGGGACCCTGTAAGCCAGGCCCAGAGTTTGCGTGGAGTTTATCCCTCCTGGGCACCGCCTTTTGTGGCTGACGGCTCAGCAGTGATTAACGGGACAGTGAGGAGACATCAGGCATCATTGGCACCAGACCCTGAGTTGACGAACTCTGGGGGAGGATGACTGGAATAGATGTGTGAGATGGATTGTGAGTTTTCAGAGAGAGAATGTTTATGGTTTCAGCCATCTCCTCCATGACAGGGTGGTGTGACCTTTGAGGACGTTGCCCTGTCCTTTAGTTGGAAGGAATGGAAGCTCCTTGATGCGGCTCAGAGACGCCTGTACCATGATGTGATGCTGGAGAACTATGCACTTATATCCTCACTGGGTAAGACTGCCGCCCTCCCCAGACTGACCTGGGCTAGGCTCTGTATCTTGCCTCACCCTCCTTTCCTCAAGAGGTGCTCTGTTCAAACACATGCACCTTGGGCACTGTTTCCTCGGCTTTCTGGTTAGTTGTTTTCATAGGTAGGGCTGGGTTGTTTGCACTGCCCTTGTCTCGCCTTGTGGCCCCAATTATTGTTATTATTTCCAAAGAGAAGGAAATAATATTACTGTTTTCCTTTACAGGGTCATTGTAAGAATTAAATGAGATACTGATATAGTTTCAATACTAATAATTGAATAAGCATAGGGATTTTTGTACTCAACCCTCATACGGATATATTTGAAGTCAGCAATCTTGCAGTGAGGCTAATGGATTGCATGTTCCTTCCCTTTTCCCTGGCCAGGCGGTGTATCCAGATCCATGGCACTTCTGTGTCCCTGGTTTTGTTCCCTTTTATTATCTCACATTTCCTCGTGTCTCTGTATGCCAAGAGTTGAAGGCCTTGTCATGGTCATAACCTGGATCGTGGGCTGTTTTTGAAGGATATCCTTTACGGTTCTGTCTGTAGTGTTTAGATCTCTTCTTTTCCTTTTCTCTTATTGAGTTATAATTAACAATACTGTATACATTTAAAGTGTACAGGGATTTCCCTGATGGTCCTGTTATTAGGATTAGTTCTTTCATTGCTGTGGCCTGGGTTCAATTCCTGGTTGGGGAACTGAGATCCCACAAAGCTTGAGGTGGTGAACTCTGGGGGAGGATGACTGGAATAGATGTGAAGATGTGAAATGAATTGTGGGTTCTCAGAGAATGCTTATGGTTTCGTCTATCTCATTCATGACAGGTGGTGTGACCTTTGAGACAGCCAAACAATAAAAAAAAGAATGTGTACAATGTTATGATTTTATATATATACACACATATTATGAAATGAGGACTATAATAAAGTTAATTAACATACCCGTTTCCTGATATATTTGTCTTTTTCATATGTGTGAGAACACTTAGATCTATGCTCTTAGCACATTTGAAGTGTACAATACAGCATTATTAACTATAGTCTCCATGCTATATTAGATCCCCAGAGCTTATTCCCCTATAACCAACCAACATTTTCTGTAGACCTGAGACCCCATTCTTTGTTTCTGTGGTTTCAACTCTCTTTTTCACGATTCCATATATAAGTGATACCATACAGTATTTGGGCTTCCCTGGTGGCTCAGATGGTAAAGAATCTGTCTGCAATGCAGGAGCCCTGGGTTCGATCCCTGGGTTGGAAAGATCCCCTGGAGAAGGAAATGGCTTCCCACTTCAATATTCTTGCCTGGAGAATTCCATGGACAGAGGAGTCTGGTGGGCTGTGGTCCGTGGGGTCACAAAGAATCAGACATGACTGCGCGACTTTCATTCATTCAGTCATACAGTACTTGTTTTTCTCTGGCTTATTTTACTTTGTGTTAAGCCCTCCAGGTTCATCAGTACATGCTTTCCTTTGTTATGGCTGAGTGATAACTCCATTGTGTACAAATACCAGACTATCCATTTATTGGTATACAGATGTAGGCAAGGCCCACCTCACAGATAGCGCAGGTTTGGTTCCAGACCACCACAATAAGTGAGTATGACCCTAAAGCAAGTGACAAGTTTTGTTTCCCAGTGAATGTAAGTGTTACGTTCACGCTGTGCAGTCGCCTAAGTGTGCAATAGCATTATCTATAAAATGACAACAAATAGACTTCAGTTAAAAGAAGTCTTCATTGCTAGAAAAATGTTAACTGTCATCTGAGCTGTATCTTTTTGCTCATGGAGGGTCTTCCCTTAATTTTGACTGATCAAGGTGCTGATTAAGTAGGTTGCTGAAGGCTGTGGTGGCTATGGCAATGTTTTCAAATAAGACGATGAAATGTCTTGCATGGGTGGACTCTTCCTTTCATGAATGATTTCTCTGTGGTATGGAATGCTGTTTGATAGCATTTTGCACACAGTAGAAATTGTTTCAAGGTTGGAATCAATCTTTTCAAACCCTATTGCTGCTTTATCAACTAAGTGTATGTAATATTCTAACTCCTTTATTATCATTCCAACATTCTTCACAGCATTTTCACCAGTGTACTTCATCTCAAGAAGCCATTTTCTTTTCCCATCTGTTGAAGTTTTGTTCTGAGATTGCAGCAATTCAGTTCTCTTCTAGCTCCATTCTAATTCTAGTTCTCTTGCATTTTCCACCACATCTACAGCTACTTCCTTCACTGAAGTCTTGAACCCCTCAAAGTCACCCATGAGAGTGGTCTTCAATCAACTTTTCTCCACATCCTGTTAGTGTTGATATTTTGATCTTTTCCTATATTCTTAATGGCATCTAGAATGATGAATCCTTTCCAGAAGGTTTTCAATTTACTTGACCGGGATATATTCGAGGAATCAGGCCTTCCCAAGTGCTCAGTGGTAAAGAATCCAAGTGCCAACGTAGGAGACAGGGGTTTGATCCCTGGATTGGGAAGATCCCCCGGGAAAGGAAATGGCAACCCACTCCAGTATTTTTGCCTGGGAAATCCCATGGAAAGAGGAGCCTGGTAGGCTACAGTCCACGGGGGTCACAAAAGAGTCAGATGTGACTTCGCGACTAAACAACAACAACAATTAGAGGAGTTATTATCTATGGTGTCTATAGCCTTATGAAATGTATTTCTTAAGGTTGGCAGTCTAGTCTACTTGATCCATGGGCTACAGAATGGATGTTGTCGTGCTAGGCATGAAAACAACATTAATGTACATCTCCATCAGCGCTCTTGGGCGACTGGGTCCATTTTCAGTGAACAGCAACATTTTGAAAACAATCTTTTGTTCAGAGCAGTAGGTCTCAACAGTAGTCTTAAATTATGCAGTAAACCATGTTATAAATATATGTGCTGTCATCCAGGCTTTGTTGTTCCGTTTATAGAATATATGAAGAGTAAATCTAGCATAATGCTTAAGGGCCCAAGATTTTCAGCATGATAAAGGAGCATTGGCTTCAACATCTAGTCACCAGCTGCATTAGCCCCTAACGAGAGAGTTTAGTATGTCCTTTAAAGCCAGGCATTGACTTCTCTCTCACTGTGAAAGTCCTAGATGACATCTTCCAGCATAAGACTATTTCATCTACATTAAAAATCTGTTGTTTAGTGTAGCAGTGTTCCTTAATTAGCTTAGCTAGATCTTTTGGATAACTTTGGTACAGCTTCTACATCAGCATTTGCTGTTTCACCTTGCGCTTCTGTGTTATGGAGACAGTTTCTTTCCTTGAAGCTCATGAACTAACCTGTGCTAGCATCAAACTTTTTTTTTTTTTTTTTTTTGCAGCTTCTCACTTCTCTCAGTCATCACAGAATTGGAGAGGGGTATGGCATCCGGTCCCATCACTTCATGGGAAATAGATGCGGGAACAGTGGAAACAGTGTCAGACTTTATTTTGGGGGGCTCCAAAATCACTGCAGATGGTGACTGCAGCCATGAAATTAAAAGACGCTTACTCCTGGAAGAAAAGTTATGACCAACCTAGATAGCATATTCAAAAGCAGAGACATTACTTTGCCGACTATGGTCCGTCTAGTCAAGGCTATGGTTTTTCCTGTGGTCATGTATGGATGTGAGAGTTGGACTGTGAAGAAGGCTGAGCGCCGAAGAATTGATGCTTTTGAACTGTGGTGTTGGAGAAGACTCTTGAGAGTCCCTTGGACTGCAAGGAGATCCAACCAGTCCATTCTAAAGGAGATCAGCCCTGGGATTTCTTTGGAAGGAATGATGCTAAAGCTGAAGCTCCAGTACTTTGGCCACCTCATGCGGAGAGTTGACTCATTGGAAAAGACTCTGATGCTGGGAGGGATTGGGGGCAGGAGGAGAAGGGGACGACAGAGGATGAGATGGCTGGATGGCATCACTGCCTCGATGGACGTGAGTCTGAGTGAACTCCGGGAGTTGGTGATGGACAGGGAGGCCTGGCGTGCTGCGATTCATGGGGTCGCAAAGAGTCGGACACGACTGAGCGACTGAAATGAACTGAACTGAACTGAGGGCTTGACTCCCTTAGGCTTTGGCTTACGGAACGTTATGCCTGGCTTCATCTTGTGTTGTTGTTCAGTCACTAAGTTGTGTCTGACTCTTTGGGACCCAGTGGACTGTGGCACACCAGGCTCCTCTGTCCTCCACTGTCTCTGGGAGTTTGCTGAAACTCATGTCCATTGAGTTTGTGATACCACCTAACTATCTCCTCCTCTGTTGCCTCCTCCTCCTCCTTCCTTCAGCCTTTCCCAACATCAGCATCTTTTCCAATGAATCAGTTCTTTGAATCAGGTGACCAGAGTATTGGAGCTTCGACATTTGTCCTCCCAGTGAGTATTCAGGGTTTATTTCCTCTAGGATTGACCAGTTTCCTCTCCTTGCAGTCCATCTGACTCTCAAGAGTCTTCTGCAGCATCACAGTTCCAAAGCATCAATTCTTTGGCACGCAGCCTTTTTGTGGTCCAACTCTCATATCCGTACATGACTGCTGCAAAAAATGTAGCTTTGACGATACAGACCTTTGTTGGCAAAGTGATGTTTCTGCTTTTTAATTAATATGCTATCTAGGTTTGTTATAATTTTCCATTCAAGGAATAAGTTCACTCAGACTCACATCCATTGACTCAGTGATGCCATCCAGCCATCTCATCCTCGGTCGTCCCCTTCTCCTCCTGCCTCCAGTCCCTCCCAGCATCAGAGTCTTTTCCAATGAGTCAACTCTCCACATGAGGTGGCCAACGTACTGGAGTTTCAGCTTCAGCATCATTCCCTCCAAAGAAATCCCAGGACTGATCTCCTTTAGAATGGACTGGTTGTATCTCCTTGCAGTCCAAGGGACTCTCAAGAGTCTTCTCCAACACCACAGTTCAAAAGCATCAATTCTTTGGCACTCAGCTTTCTTCACAGTCCAACTCTCACATCCATACATGACCACTGGAAAAACCATAGCCTAGACGGACCTTTGTTGGCAAAGTAACGTCTCTGCTTTTCAACATGCTATCCAGGTTGGTTATAACTTTTCTTCCAGGAGTAAGCATCTTTTAATTTCATGGCTGCAGTCACAATCTGCAGTGATTTTGGAGCCCAAGAAAATAAAATCTGTCACCACTTCCACTTTTTCCCCTTTGATTTGCCATGAAGTGATGGGACCAAATGCCATGATCTTAGTTTTTTGAATGTTGAGTTTTCAGCTAACTTTTCACTTTCCACCATTAGACTTGGGGCTCACTATTCTGTTCCATTGATCTATGTGTCTTTTTTTATGCCAGTACCATAATGTGTCAATTACTGTAGCTTTGTACTACTTTGAAATCAGGAAATAGGATGCCTCTCGCTTTGTCCTTCTTTGTCAAGATTGCTTTTGCTATTTGGAATTTTTTGTGGTTCCCTATGAATTTTAGGATTGTTTGTTTCTGCGGAAATGTCTTTGGAATTTTGATACGGATTGTTTTCTATCTGTAAATTGCTCTTGGTAAAATTAACAATATTAATTCTTGGAATCCTAGAACACTGGATATCTTTTCATTTATTTATGTCTTCTCCACTTTCTTTCATCATTGTCATATAATTTTCAGAATATAAATTTCTCAACTCCTAGGTTAAATTTATTCCTAAGGTTGTTTTCTTAATTTTCTTTTCTGACAGTTTTTACATTAGTGTATATAAATGCAACTGTAACCGATTTGTATATTGGGGGTTTTTTTGTCCTGCAACTTTCCTGAATTCATTTAGTAGGGTAGAATTTTGGGGTTTCTACATATAAGACTGTGCTACCTACAAACAGTTTTGCTTCTTCTAGTCTTGCTGTTAAAGTGGTGGACTCAATATGTCAGCAAATTTGGAAAGCTCAGCAATGGCCCCAGGGCTGGCAAAAGTCACTTTTTATTCCTATCCTGAAGAAGGACAATGCCAAAGAATGTTCAAACTACCATACAACTGTGCTTATTTCACACGCTGGCAAGGTAATGGTCAAAATCCTTCAAGCTAGGCTTCAACAGTATGTGAACTGAGAACTTAGAGATGTACAAGTTGGATTTACAAAAGGCAGAGGAACCGGAGATCAACTTGCCAACATTCATTGGATCGCAGAGAAAGCAAGGGAATTCCAGAAAAACATCTACTTCTGATTCATTGACTATGCTCAAGCCTTTGACTATGTGAATCACAACAAAGTCTGGGAAATTCTTAAAGAGATGGGAGTACCAGACCACCTTACCTGTCTCCTGAGAAACCTGTATTCAAGTCAAAAAGCAACAGTTAGAACCAGACATGCAACAGTAGACTGGTTCAAAATTGGGAAAGGAGTATGATGAGGCTGTATACTGTCACTCTCTTTATTTAACATATGTGCAGAGTATCTAATGCAAAATTCTAGGCTGGATGAATCACTGGCTGGAATCAGGATTGCCAGCAGAAATATCAGCAACATCAGATATGCAGATAATATCACCCTAAGGGCAGAAAGTGAAGAGGAACCTCTTGATGAAGGTGAAAGAAGACAATGAAACAGCTGGCTTAAAACTCAGCAATCAGAAAGCTAAGATCATGGCATCTGGTCCTATGGCTTCATGGCAAATAGACGGGAAAACAATGGAAACAGTGACAGACTTTGTTTTCTTGGGATCCAAAATCACTGCAAATGGTGACTGCAACCATGGAATTAAAAGACACTTGCTTCTTGGAAGAAGAGCTTTATGACAAACCTAGACAGCATGTTAAAAAGTAGAGACCTGACTTTGCCAACAAAGGTCCGTACAGTCTAAGCTATGGTTTTTCCAGTAGTCATGTATAGATATGAGAGTTGAACCATAAAGAAGGCTGAGCACCAAAGAATTGATGCTTTCAAATTGTGGTGCTGTAGAAGACTCTTGAGAGTCAGTTGGACTCCAAGGAAATCAAACTAGTTAGTCCTAAAGGAAATCAACCCTGAATGTTCATTAGAACGACTGATGCTGAAGCTGAAGCTCCAGTACTTAGGCTACCTGGTGCAAAGAACCAACCCATTGGAAAAGACCCTGATGCTGGGGAAGAGTGAGGGCAAGAGGAGAACGCGGCAACAGAAGATGAGCTGGTTGGATGTCATCACCAACTTTTTGGACATGAGTTTGGGCAAATTTGGGGAGATAGTGAAGGACAGGGAAGCCTAGTGTGTTGAAGTCCCAGGGGTGGCCCAGAGTCGGACGTGACTTAGCAACTGAACAATGACGTCAATTCTGGTTTGAATGTCTTTTCTTTCTTTTTCTTTCCTACTCACTCTGGCTGGGGTTTCCTGTACTGTGTTGAATAAAAACAGAAGTGATGGACATCCTCGTCTTGTTCCTGATGTTAGAGGATAACCTTTTTAGCTTTTGAGTGTTAAATATAATGTTGTTGTTGTTGTTTAGTCATTGATTTGTGTCTGACTCTCTTGTGACCCCATGGACTGTAGCCCGCCAGACTCCTCTGTCCATGAGATTTCCCAGGCAAGAATGCTGGAGTAGGTTGCCATTTCCTTCTCCAGGGAATCTTCCTAACTCAGGGATCAAAACTGTATCCTGCTTGGCAGGCAGATTCTTTACCACGGGGCCACCTGGGAAGCCCTGAATGTGATGTTAGCTGTAGGCGCATCAGATGTGTGGAGGTACATTCCTTCTATATCTAACTTGTTGAGAGTTTTTATCTGAAAAGATATTGAAGTTTATCAAATGCTTTTTCATCGTGTATAGATATGATTGTGGTTTTTTTCTTCCATTGTGATAATGTCTTTGTCACATTTTTTGATGTTGCACATGGTGTTTAACCATCTTAGCATTCCCAGGATAAATCCACCTTGATTGTGATGTATGATCCTTTTAATGTGCTGTTGGATTTGATTTGCAAGTATTTTGTTGAAGACTTTTGTATCTGTTTATCAGGGGTATTGTCCTATAATTTTCTTCTCGTGTTATGCTTAAATAGCTTTGATACCAGAGTAATGCTCTTCTCATAAAATAAACTTGGAAATGTTCCTGCTTCAAGTTTTTGGAAGACTGAGAAGGATTAATGTTAAGTCTTTAAATATTAAGTGGATTTCCCAGTGATTCTGTCTAGTCCTGAACTTTTCTTTGTTGGGAGATTTTTTTTATTAGTGATTACATCTCCTTACCAGTTACAGATCTGTTCAGATTTTCTATTTCTTCATGATTTAGTTTTGGTTGGTTTTATGGTTTTATGTTTATAGGAATGTTTTTCATTTCTTTAGGTTATCTAATTTGTTGGTGAACAATTGTTCATTGTAATTTCTTCTGATTGATTGTGTTCCTGCAGTATCAGTTGTGATGTCTCCTCTTTTATTTGTGACTTTGAGTCTTCACTCTTCATAATCTTAACTAAAGGCCTATCAATCTAACTTAAGACTTTATTCTTTTAAGAAACTGACTCTTGGGAATTCCCTAGTGGTCCAGTGGTTAGGACTCTGTACTTTCATTCCAGGAAGCCCAGGTATTTCATTTTTGACCCAACATGTGATGTCGCCTAGAGGATGATACATGCACTCGAGAAGAACGTGTATTCTGCTATCATTGGATACGTCTTTTGTTGTGTCTATTAGGTCTGTTTCGTCTTAGGTGCAGTTCAAGCCCAATGTTTTCTTATCCAGAGTGGGATATTGAACCCTTATTATTATTGCAGCTATGTATTTCTACCTTCAGATTTGTTAACATTGGCTTTCTATGTTAGGTGCTCCAATATTGGGTACATATGTATTTGTAATTTTTATCCTCTTGATGAATTGATTGCTTTATCATTACGTGATGACCTCCTTTGTCTCTTGTGACAACTATTTTCTCATCTGACACAGTAGGATTACCCTGCTTGTTTTTTGTTAATCCCTGCTTTTGAAAAAGATTTATTTTTCAATTTATTTTTCTGTTCATTTTTGATGTGGTGCATCTTTCTTGCTGTGTGGTCTTTTTCTCTAGCTGTGGTGAGTGGGGCTGTTCTCATTGCAGCACAAAGGCTTCTCATTGTAGAGTATGAGCTCTAGGTGCATGGGCTTCAGCAGTTGTGGCACATGGGTTCACCAGTTGCAGCTCCTGGACTCTAGAGCACAGGCTTAGTAGCTGTGGCACACATGGGCTTAGTTCCTCTGCAGCATGTGGGGTCTTCCCAGGCCAGGGATCAAACCTGTGTCTCCTGTATTGGCAGGTGGATTCTTTACTAGCGAGCCACCAGGCAAGCCCCAAACTGGGTCTCAATTGTGGCGCATGGGGTCTTCATTGCTACATGCAAGATCTTTTTTTTGTTTCATTTGCACGTTTGTGCAGAGAGTTGCCCCTTCCAATAAAGGGAATGTGTACCTCATCAGCATTTCTTTCCATTCAGGTTTCTGGAGTGGAGAGGAGAAAGTTGAGACTTCCTTTGCACAGAGTGTTTCTGTGGCAGTGTCACAGGCCAGGACTTCCAAGGAACCTTCATCTTCTCAGAAGACTCACCCCTGTGAAGTGTGTGGTCCAGTCTTGAGAGGCATTTTCCATTTGACTGAGCAGCAAGGAACACAACACAGCAAGAAATTACTGAAGTGTAGGGCATGTGCAAAAGGATTTTCTTTCAGTACAGACCTTCAGCATCACCAGGAGCAGCACAAGCAAGAAAAACCACCCATAATCAGCGTGGACAGGCCTTCATTTGTGAAGAGCTCCAATTTCCATGTGTCAAGAGAGCCTTTAACCAGCAAGGAGGTTGGGGATGACGTCCGAAGCACCTCAGAACATCTGAAGCAACAGGCCAGTCACACTGGGGAGAAGCCAAATACAGTCACCCACTGCATGGAAACTTTACAAAGCAAGAAAAGTCATTGTACCAGGGGAGAATGCAAGAAAGCCTTCAGCCCCAAACACACACTTGTTCAGGACCACAATGCAGGCCCTGAAAGACAACATTTTGTGTGCAGTAAATGTGGGAAAAAATTCAAGTATAAATCCTCATTTATTGTGCACCAGAAAGCCCACACTGGTGACAGGCTTTATGAGTGTGGTGACTGTGGAAAATCTTTCAGAGGAAGCTCAGCCCTCATTCAACATCGAAGAATTCATACTGGAGCAAGGCAGTACAAGTGCAGCAAATGTGGGAAATCCTTTAGCCAAGAATTTGTCCTCATTTATCCTCAGAGGAGTAACAATGGAGAAAACTGCCACGTGTGCTATCATTGTGCACAGTCTTCTGGCCATAGCTCCATCTTTATTCAACAACGGACAGTTCACACTGGAGAAATCAGTTATAAATGCACTGAGTGTAGGAAGTCCTTTAAACGGAAATCTGATGTAATTGAACACTGGAGGGTTCATACAGGAGAAAGGCCTTACGAGTGCAGTGAATGTGGGAAATCTTTTACTTCTAGCTCTGCCCTCCATTATCATCAGAGAGTTCACACTGGAGAAAAGACTCATAAATGTGGGGAA
Organism: Oryx dammah; assembly: GCF_014754425.2. Lineage (NCBI taxonomy): Eukaryota > Metazoa > Chordata > Mammalia > Artiodactyla > Bovidae > Oryx > Oryx dammah. The sequence continues at coordinate 433,964 of NW_024070197.1, read as the reverse complement.
TGTGGGAAGTCTTTTACCTCTAGCTCTGGCCTGCGTTATCATCAGAGAATTCACACAGGAGAAAGGCCATATGAGTGTACTGATTGTGGGAAGTCTTTTACCCAAATAAATCACCTCATTATACATCGAAGAATTCACACAGGAGAGAGGCCTTATGAGTGCAGTGAATGTGGGAAATCCTTTAGCCATAAATCTTACCTATCTCAACACCAGAGAGTTCACACTGGAGAAAGGCCTTTTGAGTGTAATGAATGTGGGAAATCTTTTACGTCTGGTTCTGCCCTCTGTTATCATCAGAGAGTTCACACAGGAGAAAAACCTTATGAGTGCAGTGACTGTGGGAAATCCTTTACCAATGGACCAATACTCATTCGACACCGTAGAGTTCACACAGGAGAAAGGCCTTATGAGTGCAGTGAGTGTGGAAAATCCTTTACCCAAAGAAATCATCTCAACATACACCAGAGAGTTCACACAGGAGAGAGGCCTTATGAGTGCAGCGAATGTGGAAAATCTTTTACCTCTGGCTCTGCCCTTCGTTATCATCAGAAAATTCACATTGGAGATAGGCCTTATGAGTGCAGTGAATGTGAGAAGTCTTTTACCTCTAACTCTGCCCTCCGTTGTCATCAGAGAGTTCACACAGGAGAAAGGCCTTTTGACTGCCATGAATGTGGGAAATCTTTTAGGGATAGTTCCCAGTTGAATCAACACCAGAGGGTTCACACTGGAGAAAAGCCTTATGAATGTACGGATTGTGGGAGATCCTTTAGCCAGAATTCGTACCTCTCTAAACACCGAAGAGTTCACACTGGAGAAAGGCCTTATGAGTGCAGTGAATGTGAGAAGTCTTTTACTTCTGTCTCTGCCCTTGGCTATCATCAGAGAGTTCACACTGGAGAACGGCCTTATAAGTGTAGTGACTGTGGGAAATCTTTTACCAATAGCTCGATACTCGTTCGACATCGGAGAGTTCACACAGGAGAAAGGCCTCATGAATGTAGTGACTGTGGGAAATCCTTTACCCAAAGAATTCACCTCATCATTCACCGGAGAGTTCACACAGGAGAAAGGCCTTATGAATGCAGTGAATGTGGGAAGTCTTTCACCTCTCGTTCCACGCTTCATTATCATCAGAGAGTTCACACAGGAGAAAAGCCGTATGACTGCCTCAAATGTGGGAAGTCTTTTAGCCGAAAATCGAACCTCTCTCAGCATCAGAGAATTCACACTGGAAAAAGGCCTTAGATGTAGAAGAAATACATAGTTTCATTGTTCAGTGTAATGACACTGGACCAAACTGTGAGACACTAATTGCCTCATAGATCCAAACAGCAAGAGTAGAGAGATTCTTCATCATAATTTCAGTTATGTGGGAAGCACATGTAACTGTGTTGCACACTAATCTGCTCTTGATAGATTTACATCACTTCCAGTGTCTGTCGCCATATCCATTTCACCTCTAACCTGGCAGGTCTCCACAGTATGCATCAGTCACTACCCCAGCATGCTCAGGGAAGCATACTCTGTTCTCTCATTTGTTGGAGGAAATCCAGATTAGCCTAAATCCTTGGGATGTCTTCATTCCCTTTCTGAGCAGCTTGTGCATGGGCCTGAAGCAGTATCGGCCCAGAGAACATCGGGAGTTCATCTGGCACCTTGCAGAGAAGGATCACTATTTCAGGGACATATTGGTCTGAAGATACTAGTGGTGAGTTTTTCTAGCTTCCGAGTCACCAATTAAAAATTGCCAGCCACTGCTGGCAGATCTGCCTGACCATGGCTTTGGTTTGTATAATAACAAAGACTTTACTGTTTAAGTCCTCCTTAATCCTGGACGTTCCATTTACCATGTCATCACCATGTTATAAGCAGAATTGGGCTGTAGAAGCATGAAGAGGTGTGCAAATTTCATGCGGGTATCAAACTTTCTGTGCTTCAGAGGCGACAATACAGAGGCAGAAATTAGCTTCCTAGTTTTTGCCAAATTTACATTTCTGCCCATGGTCTCCTGTGAAAGACTGCGGGGCTTTCTTGTCCTCATTTCAGGCCTGGATGCTATGATGAGTTTCAGGAGACGTAGCTCACCCTGAGGAGGAGTCAGCTGTGACAACATAACTGCTGCTGGGAGCAGCATAAATATTTTCCCTTGTTCACAGGGGATGTCAGCAGTGCTGAGGGAATTTCTTCCCCAGGTCCTACCAAGAGCGAGGCAGGTAAAAAAGAATAAAGATAGAAAAAAGGAGAATCTCATCCACAAATGTATTTGTGACCCAGGCCACATTCTTGTTGACTCAGGTGGAAGGTCATTCATTGCTCATTCTATTTGCTGTCTTTGAGGTAAAACTGATCCACAAAGGGCCTGAGAAAGTGGAATGAATATAGGATTGCCAAACCTACTTTCCAGAAAGTTGGACATAGAGGTTTGTTTTCTGTTGTTGTTTTTCAATCATGAACCATTTCAAAAGCTATTTGATGAGTTCTGACATATGTAAGGAAGTAAAACCATCATCATAGTCATGGTAATGACTGTATGTTACTATATATTTAATCTTATGACCTTTTATACTCTCTTTCCTTGCCCTTCACAGCCCTCCATGTAACCATTGACTTATTTTCCATGATAATAGATCACTTTTGGATTTTCTAGAATTCATATGATGGGAATTTACTCTTTCTCCTGCTTTTATTTAAGTTGCCTAAATACTTGAAGAGTCATCAATAATGTATGAGCAGCTCATACTTTTTTTTTTTCCTAAGAAATATTCTTGTTTTTGAATATACCACTATTATCCATTCATTTGTTTATGAACATTTGGAGTTTTTCTAATTTTTGACTATTGAAAAAGAAAGCTGGTAAAACATTTGTGTATAATTCTTTATGTGGATATATGTTTCATTTCTCTTTACTTCAATAACTCAGAGTGCAAAGTGTGAATCATAAGATAGGTGTGTGTTAACCTAAACAAATTATCAAATTTTGATCCAAACTAATTATACCTTTTCTTCTTTGTTTGGTCACACTCGATGGCTTGTGGGATCTTAATTTCCCAATCAGGGATTGAACCTGGTCCCTAAGCAGTGAACACCTGGGGTTCTTACCACTGGACTGCCTGGGAATTTTTTTTTTTTTTTTTTTCATTCTTACTAGCAGTATTTGAAAAGTCCATTTCCTCTTGTATCCTAGTGAATACTTCGTTTGGTCAGTTTTTGTTTTTTTTTTTTTTTTCAGGAAGTTGTCACTTTAATATATTGTACATATATATATATCTTTCTTCATAAATGGGGTAGAGGATAACCTTCCAGGATATTAATGTTTTTATTAGGAATATGTTTATCTTTATTTTTAAAATTTTTATTTTTCTTCTCATCAGTTATTCTTAATTTTAACCCTTTTGATAAGTTTGTCATACTGTCTCACTGTTGTTTTGTTTGCATTTCCCTAAGGATTCATGATCACTTTTCAGATATGTATTTGCTGTCTCTGCATCTTTAGTGGAATGTTTATATTTGCCGCCTCGTCTATGAGTTTTGGCTATTTTCTTCCTTTCACAAAAGAATAATGAAACAGCCAAGTCATACTGGAATTTCACTCATTTTGTGACTTTTTAATTTATGGAGTATTTTAATAATGGAATCATGTATTCTATTTTTTTTTTTCAGTTTTTTTATGTTATGTGCACTGTAATGGACATGTGTATCATTCACTTTGAATCTGTGTTACTAATGTATTCTCCATCACTTTCTAAAGTCCAAGCATTTAATAAAACCACAAACCCTTGCTTAATAGTGTTTGCCCAGTTTCCTGATCTATCATCATGGGGTTTGGGTTGGAGCAGAACTCTAAAGGAAGGGAACAAGATGGCATCAGAATGAAGAATCTCAGAGCCCAGCTGGGCTGGAAATAGGGCAGTAATCAAACTCCCCAAGCCCTGGCTCAGGCAGCCTGGGTTTGAATCCTGATCACAAAACATCATTATGACTCACAGGCAAATGATTCCCCACCTCTGGGCCTCAGTTTCCCCTTGTAAAACAGGTGTAAGCTGTGCCTCATGAACTGTGGGAGTCTGAGCTGGAGCACCCATCTGCTGCCCCATGACTGTGCCCACAGCCTCACTGGACCTCCCCACTAGCCTGGCCAGGTACCCCTCATTTCCCCTAAAGCCCCTGTGCCCCACTGGCACCTAGTGCATTTTGAGAAAGAAATGGGGCTTCTGATAAGCCGCTGACACACTCACCTGGAGGAGGCAGAGGCTGCAGAGGGCTGGCATCTCAGAAGGGTTCCCCTCCTGGGAATCTCTAGACAACTCACTAGAGCTTCCTGAGCCTATTTGCTGACTGACCTGGAGGTGATGAAGGTGCCTGCCTTGGTCTCTGTGAGAGTCAATAGAAGTAACAAAACACTGAGTACCTAAGTGAGTGTCACACTGAGTGCCAAGACTCCAGGGTTTGCTTTATAAGCATGTTCTCTTTAATTCTCACAACTAAGAAAGTAGGAACTACTGTTTTACTACTGGCAAAATCCAGGGTCCAAATGATGAAGTGGGTTCCCCAAAGTCACACAGTGGAGAAGTACCTGAGTCAAGATGGATTCATACCCCTCAGTCTAGCTCCAAAACTTGAGATGTTTAATCTATTTACCTCGGTACATGAAGCCCTCAGCCTGAGGCAGACACACAAAGATTTCCAAGGAGCCTCAGCTGCTTTTAGCTTTGGTGGAATCATCAACACAGTGATTTACCCATGTACCATCTGCCCTTGTAGTTCTCACTGTAATACCCTTGTCTGTCACCACCAGTAGCTTCCCCCACTGGAGGCTTTTCTAAGGCCACATCTTCCATTTGAGCACAGCAGAGAGCTCAACCGTTGAGAATCAGTGATTCTGAGCTGGGTCTCCACCCTCAGCAGCTGAGTGACAGCTTCTGACATTATCTAACAACCAGGTAGGAGGTTTAACTTTCTCAGGTGTTTGTAATTTCAGCTTGGAAGAGCAGAGACAGTCCAGAGGACCTGGTACCAGAAAATGATGATGGAGATCTTTGTGCTCCGGGTCTCACTGGGTAGCAGCTTGCCTCTGCTCCACTCATGGACCCACTGCCTGTTGGGACAGGTCGAGAAGACTGACTGGTTGAGAAGAACATTGGCAGACACCAGCCTTCTGCCCTGCCCTCTGCACACAATCTGAAGCCTCGTCCTCTCTTTCAACCTCTGTGTGTCCACACCAAGGATCTTTTGGTAAAAAAACACACTCCTTACACGAATCCTCACAGGAGTGCCCAGCAAGCTCTGGCCACGTCTGAGGTCCTTGTTCCAGATTCCACAGAAGAGGAGCTGACTGGCCCAGCCTGCTCATGTTCCAAGTTTGCAGGGCTGTGGATGATAGGTGTGTCAGAGAATAGGGTGATCCAGACAGTACTTCTTGGAAGCCATTTGCTATCAGTTCACCAAGGGCATCTTCCCAAACCATACAGTCCCAGTTAAAATGGGCTCTGGAATGCTACACCATTGTTGCTTATTTCTTAGGGCCTGGACCACAGTCTTGCGCTGCCCGAGGAGATCATTTTTTAGAGTATCCACAGATACGACATCAAGTGGCATGGCTAGATGCTGAGAAAGCTGCTGATGTTTTTTCCCTGCTCTTTCCCTTGCATGCTGTTTGAAGAAAGTTTTGATACAGTATAGAGCTAGATCTCCATTTCCCCACTGTTACTAATATCCCCCACTTTGGGGGTGGGGGGGCATCCAAACACGGACTGGAAACTGATGTCCCTTTTTAACAGAGGGAGCAGCCTTGAGCATACCCCATGAGGTCCCTGGGATTCATTTTTCATGTTAGACTTCCACTTGTTGCAAGTCAAACTGGTTTTCCCAAATAGCAAACAGATACAAATATTCTTTTTAAGATACAGTCTACATAAGAAAAATAAGAGGTAGGTCATTTAAAAAAGAACTATGACAGTGGTCACAGCCAAGTTTCCCTAAAGCAGAGATAAGGGGTTGGGTTTGTTGCAGGCACTGTTAAAACTGTTCCTTGAATTCAAACATCCTGTCCTTAGCAAGTAAGGCTGCATGAAAACACATTTCTTTGGTTGCTGATGTATATAACTCATTATCCAGATGAGCCTCTGAGGCAGATGAGATATTTAATAAGTGATTACCGATGGAATAAAACATGATGTGGCTTTCCTTCGACTCTTCTACCCCTTTCTAGACTATTTTTCTTCAAGTTAGTTTTCCTCAGAGATGTCATAAATGGAAAGTATTCACACTTGTGGAAATAAGAACTTCATGGTAGCCATGTTTCCAACATAATCATGGACTCAGTTCTCTGAAATTTGGGACTTAGTGTCCTTCATTTACCGCCCATTGAAACTCAACCTTTTCTCAGGATTCACAAATCCTTTTCTCTTCTAGTGATTTCAACAGTGCCCAGTGGATGACCCAATTAATCAACATTAATAACTGTAACTTGCTCACTCTACAGCTATTTTCCTGAGATACTCTCATGTACCCTTGCAGTCACAACGACTCCTTTTATAGGTAAAGTGATAATCATTCCCAAGCAAGTAGACGAGATCATGGAATTAACAACTTTTATCTCTTGTTGGGTGCCCACTTCTACCACTACACAGATGCTGACATTTCAGCTATCCTGACAAGTATAACTTTGGTAAGTAGCCAGTATCCACAGATCGAGATCATATTCTTAAAAGAAATAGAGCATGTCTCAGAAACTTCAAAGTGACAGAGAAGGGCTGCATTCTGAGGAACCAAGGGGCATGCTGCCACCTTATCTATTACACTTGCCTTAGGGCTACCTAGTAGTTTCCTCAACAAACTGTCTGGATTATATTTGCTCTTATTGCTGACCAAACACATTGAACCTCACAATGTCCATTCTAAAAGCTTTGTTCCCCACAAAGAGTAAGAAGACTGTTTTATTCTGGTTTTGAGTGGATATTTATGTCAATTGTTGGATATGCATTGTTTATCTTTTGGGAGCATGATTTGAAAACGGCATCTGTAGGAGTGTTTTACTAAGATGTCTCTGATGAGTGCCAGTGTTAAAATTACTTCTCAGATTTTTTTTTAGTGAAAGCAAGTCATGCAACGTGAATAAGATTGTAAGATACAGATAACAAGATAATCAGGGATATAAAGAATCTCAAAGCTAAAGGTTATCAGTATGATGTCATGTTTTATGTATATAATATCTTCATTATTGTTAATATTTTGCTCTCTTCTCTGGAAAGATCTCTGGTGATTCAATGGTGAATCGGTAGGTTTCTAGTAGTCATGAGATGGCTTACTCTAACAAATCATACCCTGATCACACACTGATAGGTATCTTTCAGTCCATTTGTGGAGAGAGATATTTTTCCTTTTTATACTTCTCTTACTCTAATTTCTCTTCTCTTACTCATATTTATTGTACTGCCAATTTCCTAATTTTGTTCAATTTTATAAAATGCTATATAAATCAAAATAATCACTGAGAAAATTTTTACTCAATCATACAGGTATGATTTTTCATGTATAGAGTTGATTAAATTATTTTCTAATTCAAGAAAATTTTTTCCACCTCAGTTTTCAATCCACTTTAATATTTTATTGCATTATATATTTTATCTCTAAATTGATAATCAAGTTTAATATATGTACGCATCAATAAATTATTCAGTATGTACATGTCAGTAAAGTGTATTCCCAGGCACTCTGCTGCTGCTGCTGCTGCTAAGTCGCTTCAGTCGTGTCCGACTCTGTGCGACCCCAGAGACGACAGCCCACCAGGCTCCCCCGTCCCTGGGATTCTCCAGGCAAGAACACTGGAGTGGGTTGCCATTTCCTTCTCCAATGCACTCTGCTATGTACTATTAACTTACTATGGTTTTCTCTTCCAGAATAAGTTATTGGATATATTTATTCTAATAAACATTTCTTTAAGTAAACTTTAATAAGATCTGCAACAATAGTATTTTGTTTGCAATACATAAAGTAAGTGACCTCTCAGTATTTTTATTCATAATAGCCTTCTTATATAGAAACTTGGTTTATATCTATTATCATTTAGAAGTATAATTTCTGTTTAATTTCAAAGGTTTTGGCTTTTTTTCAGTTTTTCCATCACATTTCTTAGTGTCATGTTTTTCAAATTTTTGTATGTGTTTCAGTAACGCTGCATTTAAATTTTAGAATAAAGCTTCTTAAAATTAATATTGATTTTTAATTTTATTGCATATATGCATGTCCATAATTTCTTGTTAATTATAATATTTTAAATGATTTGAAAAGGATTCTTAGTTACATATGGGTCACATTTGAGTATGAAGATGTACTTCTTCATTTTCTCAAAATACATATATTCTTAATATTATAGCATTGAAAATGCCAGACACATCACCACTCCTATAAATCTTTTGAATATGTCTATAAATTCTCTCTTTTATTGTGATGATTACATTAACATTTCACACTAACAAATACCAATAACTTAAAATTCAATGTTTCTACTTTTTATAAAATTTATTTTTCATCCTTATCTTTAAATCATAAGCAACATACTCCAATTTTATATTTACATTATGCATCTTAGTTCTCTTTTATTTCAAAGATTTGTCTTACATTCTTGTGTTGTATTTGTCCTATATGTGTGTGTAAATTCACTTCAGTCATGTCCGACTCTTTGTGACCCTATGGACAATAGCTCAGCAGGCTCTTCTGTCCATGGGATTTCCCAGGAAAGAGTACTGGAGTGGGTTCCCATTTCCTTCCTCAGGGGATCTTCCTCGCTCAGGGATCAAACCCGCGTCTCTTAACATCTCCTGCACTGGCAGGCAGATTCTCTACACTGGTGCCACCTGGGCAGCCCCATTCATCATATATATATGATGGTGTAACTAGGCCCTTTGGGATAATTCTCCACGTTTTCTAATATAATTGCATTTCTTCTATAGCTTTAACATGTTCTCCATTGCTTCCAATAAATGTATAATTACAGCCTGGGCCATTGATCTCTGGTCCCAGTGCTCCAAAGGCAGGGCTGAGTCTTTATTTTTTCTTTTGGTTGCACCAAGCAGCATGTGGGATCTTAGTTTCCTGATGAGGGATTGGCTCTGCACCCCCTGAATTGGAAGTGTGGAGTCTCAACCACTGGACTGCAGGGAAATCCCATGGGCTGAAACTTTTGACTGCAACATCAACAGATGCCCTAAAGTCTGAGTGTCTGTGTTTTTCTAAGTTAATGACTGATGCAGTAAAAATTTGTGTTCTAAGGCAAGTCAAGGATAATTTAAATATGAAAAATTTTCTCTGTCCTTTGGCCTCCCCTTCCCCTCTACAGCATATCATATGCCTGCATTATGCACCCCCCAAAACTCCCCATTGGCAGAAATACCTGCTTAACCCATAAAGAGCAACATTTTCCAACAAGACAACGCCTTAAAAGATAATGCGTCTGGGCTTCCCTGGTGGCTCACTGGTAGAGAATCCTCTTGCTGATGCAGGAGACAAGGGTTCCATCTGTGATCCAGGAAGATCCCATATGCCTCGGAGCGACTAAGCCCATAAGCCCAACTGTTGAGCCTGTGCGTTAGAGCCCAGGAGCCACACTGCTGAATAAACGTGCCACAGAAGTCCTGAAGTCCCTGTACCCTAGAGCCCATGCTCCGCATCAGGAGGGGCTGCCGCAATGAGAAGCCCGCACGCCACAACTAGAGAGTAGCCCCTGATGGCCACAACTAGAGACAAGCCCAAGCAGCAAGGAAGACCCAGCATTGGCAAAAATTTAAATACATTATTGTCTTCAAAAAGATAACATGCCTATGCCTCCCTGATGGTGTAATCGATCATGATAACATACCGCTTTGTACTTACAGATCTGGATTTTGCCAATTATCTATGGCATTTAAAGCAGACTTTTGTCGCAAAAACCTACATAATCATGCTTTGATCTTTAACAAGCGTAAGAGTTCTTAGAGTTTTCTGAGAGCATGTTCCTGGGTTATAATCCTATTTGGCCTGAGTAAAATGTTCCATTTCTTTCTTAGATTGATTGTTTCATTTTATGAAACCTTAGTACCCCCACCATGGGTCCAACTTGCGGTCCCTCCGTTGCAAGCGCAGACTCTTATCCCCTGGAATGCCAGGGAAGTGCAGACCCATTAATTTTACTAGGATACAGTGGGTTCAATTGTTATTAGGATTTCTTCCATCCAATATCTTTTTCCCCCACTGAACTTTTCTCTTTTGTGCCACTGTCCGCTGCAGTTAATTGGGTTGAAGTAATTGATTGGTAGGGCTTCCCTGGTAAGTCAGCGGTAAAGAATCTGCCTGCCAATGGGGGAGACACAGGTTTGATCTCCGGGTCAGGAAGATTCCCTGAAGTAGGAAATGGCGACCCATTCCAGTATTCTCGCCTAGAAAAATCCCATGGACAGAGCAGCCTGGCGGGCTACAGTCCATGGAGCAGCAAAGAGTCAAGTGCCACTGGGTACTCTTTCTGCATGAAAGTCAAAGAGTTAGTCGCTCAGCCGTGCCCATCCCTTTGCAACTGGGGGTTGCCCGCCAGGTTCCTCTATCCAGGAGATTTCCCAGGCAAGAACGCTAGACTCTGTCGATGGAATTCTCCAGGCAAGAATACTGGAGTGGGCAGCCATTCCTTTCTCCAGGGGATCTTTCCGATCCAGGGATCGAACCCAGGTCTCCTGCATTGCAGGCAGATTCTTTACCGTCTGAGCCACCGGAGAAGCGCTTCTGCATATTCGTCAAAGGGAAATGCTTGAGACCTTCTCTTTCTTTAGCCTTAGATAGTTTGCGCACAATTTCCCCAGCCTCCTCGCGGAGGAGCTCATCACTTTCGCCTGGAAAAGGGAACTACGTGACTCAGAATTCCTTGCGTCAAAGGCAGCGTCCCTTTCCGTTTGGGCACAAAGGGTCCGGCCGGGACTCCGCCTCCAGGCGGCCGTTTTAACTGCCCCAAGCTTGCGCCAGGTCCCGAAGGCTAGGTTGGGACGGAGATGACGCGACTGAGGCGGCCCGAGAGCAGGTGCTGCACGGTGGCGGCCCGAGGCTCGGCGCCTCCCCGGGTGCCCCGCGCCAGGCCTGGGAGCAGACCTCGGCGGGCAGCCCCCCGCCTCTCCAGCACTGCGGCCCCCCTGCGCCTAGAAGTCCCATGGCGGTGGCAGCGTCGAGGGGCCCGCCTCAAGTAAGCGCTCGTCCTTCTGTGGCGGGAAGGCGGACCCCTTCCAGGGCCTGAAACTGGGCTCTTGTCTAACACTCAGAAATGAATTGTCCGAGGAGACACATGTGCTGACAAACAAGAGATTCTGTCGGGAAAGGGCACCCGGGTGGAGAGCTGTAGGGTGAGGGAAGCCAGGAGAAGTGTCTGCCGCGTGGCTCGCAGTCTCGGGTTTTCTGGTGATGGGATTAGTTTCTGGGTGGTCTTTGGCCAATCACTCTAATTCAGAGTCTTTCCTGGTGGCGCTCGCACGGCTCAGCCCAGATGGATGCTAGCGAGAGGGATTCTGGGCAGTGCACGGACACGCGGTCCTCCTTTAGCCCTTTCCCGAACTCTTCCGGTCAGTGGTGGCTTATTAGTTCCCTATTCCTGATCAGGGTCTCCTGTCATAAAACAGCTCATGCAGATGGTCACTACGGTGCCTGGCCGGGCTGGGCGGCTTCAATCCGTGTGCTTCCCCTAACATGCATGGCCGGGTCCCTTCCCTGTTCACCTGAAACAGGCTGAGCCCCCCCCGACCCTCAGCCCACCAGACACTAAAGCCCTGAGCGCCAGACGCCTGTTTCCGCTCCCACAGTCCAGGTCGCCGGGTCCCGGACAGTGAGGCCGTCGTGAGCGGGGCCTGGCGTCTGTCAGTTTGGTGGCACTTGGGAGAGGGTGAGAGGCAGAGGGCTGCAAGCGCAGAGGCTTGGACGTGGAACTTGGCTGGAGGGATTCGGGCATCCTGGGGTCCATCTGATGTCTGCAGGGCATAAACAACACGAGGCAGCTGGTGAGGCTGGACTAGTAGAGTGCAAGTTGTCCATTACGGTGAACTCTAGAAGCCATGCGGAGTGGTAAGAAAGACAGTGCACTGATTGTGGGAAGTCTTTTACCCAAATAAAGCACCGCATCATGCATCGAAGAGTTCACACGGGAGAGAGGCCTTATGAGTGCAGTGACCGTGGGAAATCCTTTCGCCGAAATGTTTTCCTCCTTCAACATCAGAGAGTTCACACTGGAGAAAGGCCTTACAAGTGCAACCAGTGCGAGAAATCCTTTAGACACATAGCCAACCTCCCTACTCATCAGAGCGCGCATACTGGAGAAAAGCCTTATAAATGCCGTGACTGTGGGAAATTGTTTAACCAAAGCTGTAACCTCATCACACATCAGAGAATTCACACTAGGAAAGGGCCTTACAATTTGGGGAATCTGCTGAGTTCTTTACCTACAACTCCAGTCTCTTAAAACACTGGATCAAGGCCTTATGAATGCAATTAAAGTGATAAGGCCATTAACCCAAAGTCTTGACTCTTTCGAACCACAGATTTCAGAAGGAAAAAACACATTACATGTGTAGGATTGTAGAGTTTCCTTTTTCAGTGGATCTACACTCGACATCCCTTCTGGTGGTACCATCTGAATTGAACATCATACATCCAAACACCTGCAAACATCCCAGGTATGTGGAAGCTGTATTGCACTTTTTAACCTGGCCTCTTGCCAGACTTCTGTTGCTGACAGTTTCTGTAGCCAAAGCCATTTCACTCTCCCACCTGGCAGGTATTCACAGTGTACAGCATTCAGCCACTCCAGGGTGTCCAGGGAAGGAACCTTGATTTTTCCCATTCATGGGAGGGATTGTGAGAAGCCTGAGAAGCACTCATTTCCTTCTTGTTGCTTTGATGAGTTAAGTCACTGACATTGCCGGGGTCCAGCCCCGATGGATCCAGGGAATTCGAAGGGTGGACAGAGTCGGTGAGGAAAGACTTATTTATTTATTAATAGAAGATTAGACTAGGAAAAAATAGTGTAGTAGGAAGATTAAGTGGAGAAAAGAGGCTGATTAACTTGGGTTACGTGGAAAACCAATAAAGCTCCAGACAAGGAGCTTGCACCGTCTACGTCAGGCCGCCGGTGCCCGTTTGAATATCGGAGAGTGCCCCGCCTTGGGCTCTCTCTCTTACGGATCTTAGAAGCCGGGACAAGTCAGTAAACACAGTGAGCCTCCACGTTCCAAGGGATCAGCCTGAAAAGGAGAGGGAGGAAGCAAGAGAAAGAATCGACACGGGGAAGGCCAGGCTTGTGCAAAACCCCCTCCAACTTCATTATTTAAAAGGTGTTTATATACCCTAAATTTTACATAATGGAAGATACAGAGTCACGCAGGGGCAGCAGTCCTGACCCTTTCTGTATATCTTTTTTGTATACAAAAGGTCTCAGGTGATTTACATTATCTTCTGGCCAGGAGGCTTGCTAACACTTTTTTGGCTCTCTTTCTTAATGAATGTTAATCTCGTTTCCCCTGAAGTGTTTTTCTTTAATCTGCATCTCCTTAAAGCATTAAAGTTACATCTCTGTAGAACAAAGGTGCAGTGGGTTATAACAAAGAAGGTACTTAACTCAAAGATCTAATGTTGCTAATACCAGATCTACTACTTGTTTTTCTATATACCTGCTATATCTAAAAATAAAGGATATGAAAATTTGGCAGCAAGTATTGGCTCAACAAATGAAACTTTTAATCAGTCCTATTCTAATGACGTTGACTCCTCGGAAGCCCCTACATTCCTAGGATGTTTTAAGCTTCCTGTGCCTCCTGCGGTCAGGAGGCCTCAAACAATCACATGTGCAGCGGTACGAGTCCTGCAGGCAGGCTAGAAAGCCATCAGAGGGGTTTTTGGATTGAAACACTCTTTCAAATGCGGAAGACTAAAGCCCTGAATTGACTTTTTCCAGAGAATGTCAGAAGAGTGGAAAAGCAGGCAGATTCTTATTTTGAGGGGGGTGGATGCTCAGGAAATGCCAGGGGGAACTCCTGAAGTCTGATCACGGCCTTGCGTATGTCAGCTTCCTCCCTCAGGACCTTGTCACGGGTGGGATTCCTCCCGCTGGCTCCCGACAGACATGACCCATTTTGGGCCCAGAGGACTCTGCTTGTTGCCCAAGGCTTCCAAGGAAAGACTGCAGAGCTTTCTGGTTCTAATCTGTGGCCTGAATGTGTCTTTTCTGGGTTCAGAGGTCAATCTAAGGAAGGCGTAGTCATTGTGACGACCTTCAGTGCTTCTGAAAGTAGCAGGAAGTTGTCTTGTTCAGAGGGTTGTGTGTGCGCCTGGAGGGGACACACTCTCAGGCCCTGCAGTGGGGCCGTGTGCTCTCACCTGCAGAATCGTGTAGCTAGTATCGCTGGTTGTAAGATTATAGTGGGAGTGGTAATTGTTACAGAAAGCACTAAATTAATAGTGGCAGCAGGACACTATTACAGCCTGGTTGGATGTGCCCATTTAGAAGAGCAACCAAAAACATAATAATAATAAAAAAATAAAAGAGCAACCGCATTATTCCAGTCATTGTGGCTGTGAAGGAAGAATAGGTACAGAAATTCTCAGGCCTCCTAAATTGTGCATCTTGTATTAGCAGGGAGCATTACAGGAGAAAGTAATCAGAAAGTTTTGTGGTTTCTGTAATCTCCCTGAGCTATCCTCCTCAAGGCCATTTCTGTGCAGATAGAAAAATGAGGATAGAGAGAAAAGATATCCTTCAGTGAATAACAGACATTGTGACAATATTCCTGTTGGGTCACTTTGGGAACAGTCTTTGTTGCTTATATTTTTGACCACTGAGGCCAACTGCCCCTCCCAAAGCATGAGGCAGAAAGTGGTGTAGTCAATATCGGGGATTTTATTTAAACAGTAAGAAATCCAGATTTGTATTTTGAATATATTTTTAAGTTTTAATAACCTAAAAATACTTGCAGTAAAATGCACGTAGTTAAAATATACACTTTGATAAGTTCTGACATTTATATAAATCCATGAAACCATCATCACATCCATAAAAAAACCAATCTACTTTCGTTTTTAACTTGTTTCCTTTTTTGATGTCACTCTGACCTCTAGTCAACCATTGATTTGTTTTTCTTTAGGTAAGTTTTAATTGCCTAAAATTTTATATGGTTAAAATCATGAAGTGTTTATGCTTTTCCTCTCAGGTACCCTTATGTGAAATATTTATCAGTGAGTAGTTTTTTTATATTGATGAGAAATATATTCTGTGGATATACTACTATGTGTCCATTCATCTGTTTATCCTTATTTGAGTTCCCAGTTTTTGACTGTTGCCAGTGAAACTGCTGCAGATATTTGAATGCAGTAAAAGCTCTTCACATAGTTAAGTCTCACTTTTCCTGTCTTTTCCTGTACTTTGGGCCACAATGCCTGAGTTACAGGCTTAGTGAATGTATGACTTTTTAAAGAACATTATACTATGTTAAGATAGGAGAGGTTACACAAGAAAAAGATGAAAACCCAGCAGTCTTCCTGAGCTAGGTGATGAGAGGCATTAAGGAATTATATCTGTACAGACCCTGAGTCCACAAAGGGGAGAACACTATTTGCCATGCATTTTATCATGCAGGCTACTCCTGATATCTGTAGAAAATTACAAAAGCTTGAGCTGGGCCCCAAACCCTCTTCAGCCTTGGTAGAGAAGGACTTCAAGGTCTGTAACTACCAACACTTGATGGAGGAGGCCAATAAGGATAAGAGACTAATAAAGAAAATGCAGCTCTTGGCTATTTTGACTCAGCCACCACCTCGAGGGGACCTTGAAGGACTAAGAAAACTGGGGAGACCCCCAAGATGCTGCTTGGGCCTTAACCACTGTGCTTTTGTCAGAAAGGGGGACACCGGAAGGGGGGATGCCTTGACCGCCCCCCTGGGGGACACCCAAGGGGCAACCCCGACCAACCCCAGTTCCTTGTGAATAAGTTGGATGCGAGAGCCCACACACTGACTGATGGGTCCTGAGTGCCTGCCTGGATATAGATCCCACTTGATCCATTTCATTACCCCAGCAGAGCCTTGGGTCACCCTTGATGTAGCAGGTAAAACTGAATTCCTTGTAGACACTGGAGCTGCCTGCTCTGCTCTGACTTGGCCAGCTGGCCCTCTCTCCGTCTGTGACTGGAGTTGGTGGAGTTGGTGGACAGCCAAATAGAGGGCGATTATGTGTAGCGTTATCTCACTGTTGTTTTAATTGCATTCCTCAGATGTTTTATGATGTGGAGCATTTTTCCATTTGTTAAATTTCCCAACAGTGTATGTCCTCTTGGTAACTTTCATCCATTTTTATAGAAATAATTTTGACTGTTTCTCTTTTTATTTAAAAGATAGTGAAACAACAAAAACTTAATTTGAAACTTAATTCTTTAGGGATATAATTCCTAGCCATAAGAAATAATTATTTTTGAATTCTGAAATACTGTTTTCTCATTTGTTTTCGGCTGTATACAGCGCAGTGGCCCCATACAGCGGATTTTAAGTTTAATCTGCATTACTAACATATTCCCCATAATCAAGCCAAGAATTTCATTGTTTGCAGTTTCCCCAATGTAAATATTCCCGCTGCTGTCAATTTAAAACTTCACCGAAGAACGGATGCTTTTGACCTGTGGTGTGGAGAAGACTCTTGAGAGTCCCTTGGACTCCAAGGAGATCCCACCAGTCCATTCTGGAGTAGGTTGCCATTTCCTCCTCCAGGGGATCTTCCCAACCCAGGGATCAAACCCATGTCTCATCAAAGCCATTCTGAAGGAGATCAGCCCTGGGATTTCTTTGGAAGGAATGATGCTGAAGTACTTTGGCCACCTCATGCAAAGAGTTGACTCATTGGAAAAGACTGTTGCTGGGAGGGATTGGGGGCAGGAGGAGAAGGGGACGACCGAGGATGAGATGGCTGGATGGCATCACGGACTCGATGGACGTGAGTCTGAGTGAACTCGGGGAGTTGGTGATGGACAGGGAGGCCTGGAGTGCTGCGATTCATGGGGTTGCAAAGAGTCAGACATGACTGAGCGACTGAACTGAACTGAACTGAATGTGATATCACTGACATGGATTTTGAGAGTTGACAGCATGCCAGTATATTGTTTTTCCTCTGTAGTGATATTTTCTGGGCTTCCTAGGTGTCACAGTGGTAAAGAATCCCCCTGCCAGCTCAGGAGACACAAGAGACATGGGTTTGATCCCTGGGTCGGGAAGATCCCCTGGAGGAGGAAATGGCAACCTACTCCAGTAGTCTTGCCTGGAAAATTCCATGGACAGAGGAGCTCTGATTCCTTATCCTAAAACCACTGAAGTAGGTCTACTCAAAAGGTAAGAAATAGGCCCAGAAAACAAACCAAAAAAAAAAAAGTCGAGAATTTGACAGCACCACTTGTCACACGTGGTTCTTCCTAAATTTATTCAGCCATTGGGGTTACTATTGTGAAAGGAAAATCAAAGTGGCGTCTATATTGAGCAGGGCTTGCTAAAATGGAGTGCAGAGGCTATGAAGGAAGTGTGATTTACGCACCTCTCAGCCTGGATGGAATCTGATCTTTTGACTACTTATTGTCCTACTGAAGCCGCCTAGAACACCTGCCAGGAACTCAGGATGCTTACCAAACCCTTACCTTAAAGTAACTCATGACCACCTATCTACCTTTTGGAACCCAACCGTAGAAAACTCCTGATTGCTTAAGGACAAATATTTCCTAAATTGCATCAGACTCAGTCACAGTTTGTCACAAGGCAACTTGAAGAAACTCATGGCCTTCTGTCTTTGTAAGCCCCTGAGTCTCTTCTCCCGGAACACTCTTTTGGAATTACCTGATTCTGTGTCTCCTGAATTGCAGTTCTTAAAACTCCAAGTAAACTCTTTTCTTACTTGCAGCCTCCTGTGTTGTTTTTTGGTTGGCATTATGTGGTGTCAGAAGCAGGATACTGGATGCAGACCTGCACAGGCCCTCACCGACTCCGACACGGCCTTGGATTCAAGTCAGGTGCCTAGAAGAGCCTGTTGAGCCTTTCATCTCCTTGGTGATCCCAGCTCACGGTGGTGAGTCTTCCTGGACTTAAGCCGCCCACCTTGATAGACGTTCTAGTTTCAACAAAGCGTGTCCTTTGTTTCTGACTTCTGTCCTCTAGGATTTTGTTTCTGGTTTTGTTTGAGTGGCCTCCAGTATTTTTTAAAATATTTTATTGAAGTATAGTTGATTACAATGTCATGTTAATTTCTTTTGTACAGCAAAGTGACTCAGTACTACACACATTCTTTTTCACTTTCCATTATGGTTTGTCTGAGGATATCGAGTGTAGTTCCGGTGCTATCCAGTGGTGCCTTGTTTAAATATCCTGTATGTAACAGATGGCCTCTGCTAATCGCATATTGCAGTCCTTCCCTCTCCTACCCTACTCCGCCCTGGCAATCTCGGGTCTATTCTATGTATCTGTGAGCTTGTTGTTCTTTTCTAGTGGCCTCATTCCACAGACAGGGAAAGTGAGGCTGCAGAGCGAGCAGGCAGCCCTGCTGCTGAGACGAGGCAGAGCAGAGACCTGAACCCCTAGGCAGAAGAGTCTCAGCTGGGCAGCTACCTGTCTGCTGAAGACGCAGGTGCAGCCTCCACGTGGGACGCCCAGCAGGGGTCCCAGCTACTGTGGGAAGAGCTCCGCGACTGGCTGGAGTCCCTTGGCTCTCGGAACTCTCTGCTGTCCCTGCAGCCCCTGCGTGGGCCCCGCCCCCTCTCTGCAGGCTCTCGACTCACGGCTGCCCCCTCGGGGGCCTCCTTCTAGGCCCGGCCCTCTCTGTCCTCCAGAAGCCCCCAAGCAGCCCCGTCATTAGCCCCCTTTTGCACTGGGAAAAAGCCGTGAGTGAGACCAGAGGGGCCTCTCTTGCTGTGAGCCCGGCGGAGGTGGGGGTGCAGACGTCCGTCCCAGGCTCACCCGCCGTGTCCCCCTCCCCTCTGAGCTGGTTCCAGCCCAAGAAACCTCTGCTCCTTGTTCCCTCAGGCCCCTCGCAGGGCCCCTCTCAGCCGCCCCTGGGGCCCCGTAGGTTCTCTCCAGAGGCCGCTGGTCCCTGTGGAGATGTGCTCAGGTTGCCTAAACAAGGCCCCACTGACCGGGAGCTCTGAGCACCAGATTCCTTCCTCACGTCTCTGGAGGGTCAAAGTGTGCGATGGAGGCTTTAACAGTGGTTTTTTTGGAGGCCTGCAAATGGCTGTCCTCCTCTGTCTCTGCGTGGTCCTCCCTCCCACAGGGCGCGCAGCCCGCGGGCCCAGAGCCTGTTCCCCACGTGCCACCCCAGACCCGTGACTGGCCCTTGCTGCCGCCGGGGAGTCACCCTAGGGCTGGTGGTCCTCCTCCTCACGTGGCCCCAGGGTGTCCCCTCGCATCAGCGCCCCGCTGCTCAGCTGTCACCCCGCGATCACTGTCGCTGTTGTGGACCCTGGAAGGGAGGCTCGGGACTAAGGGCGCGCGCTGTAGCCTTCAGCAGCCCCTGTCCCCGTGGCACTTCTCTCCCCCCTCCGGCTGGTGACTTTGGTTCTCACCACCCTCTGGGTAAAAAGCAAACCAGCGACTGACTAAGAACCTTCCTGTTCCCTCCCAGGGAACTAAACTTGACCGCCGTCCCTGAACGGGTTAGGCGAGGTCGGGCCCATCTTGTACAGCTTGTGCCTTTCACGTACAATAGGGTGGCAGCGCCCCACACTGCCACACGGTCCCCAGAGACGTGGAGGCAGGCCGTGTCTGGCACGTGACATGTTGGTACCCAAGCTGTGTCACGGCGTGGTACCAAAACACAATCACACTGTTCGTGTTTGCAGACGGTCGCATACAAATTATTTCATTCCACAGATACACACTTAAAAAGACAAGAGATTGAACTTCCTGGTGGCTGAGTGGTAAAGAATCTGCCTGCCAGTGCAGGAGACCCTGGTTTTACCCTACTCCTAGAAATCCCACACGCTGAGGAGCAGCTAAACCCACGTGCCGCAGCTGCAGAACCCACACGCCCTAGAGCCCGGGCTTCGCAATAAGAGCAGTGCGCTGCGGCGAAGAACAGCCCGGGTTTGGTGCAACTTGAGAAAAGTCCTCGCGGCAACGAAGACCCAGCCCAGCCAAAAATAAATAAATAAAAACAAGAGATTTACTTGTTGTTGAAAATGGGGAATGAGATTTCCTTCCTCTCAGAGCATTTACCTTAGAAAACTTGTAGGAACTGTCTCACCTTTTTTAAATGCATGTCTTTGAAGACTTCTAAGAAGGCCTTTTTTCAGCTGGTCTTCCCAGTTTTAGGACTCAGATGTCTTTCTCAAGAACCTGGGACCCGTCTCCTCACACTGCAGACAGGGAAATAGCTCACCAGTCAGTTCTGGTGGGAGGATAGGAGTCTCATCTTAGTGGATGCTGTGTTCCAACTTTAAAAACTACCTTCAGTTACAGAGATGAGAAGTCTGTTTCCTCTAGATAAAACCAACAAACTACACAGTCACCCCGTTACCAGGCAGAATTGGGACTCTGAGTGACAGACGGTACTGTCAGCCCCTCTTTCCTGAGGACTAGGGAGTTAGGGTTTTTCCTGTCTTTACAATCTCCTAGTGGATTGCCTGTGATGCATTGTAATCCTTTAATACTTATTTTAACAATAAAATTGATTTTGTCTCTTTATTACCTTGTGGAAAAGATTTCTCGATAGGGAGAAATTTTCGTTTTTATTTCCCTAACAGTCATCAGCACGCACCTCTCCACAGGGGTCAAACCTCATTACCCATCTCATCAGCATCTAGTGTCCAGGATATACGGGGGAAGGGTGGTCAGTTCAACAGTATCAGAGACACATCTAGAATATGCCAAATTCAGATGAACTAATGACAACAAACTGTCAGAAACGAGAATTTTACAAGGTAAGTGCACCCAACGTGTTAAGAGATCTGTGAGAGACAACTAATGAATGCTTTTGGAATATATTTTGGATTCTGATTGCAACTAATCTGAGTTAAGAAACATTTTTGAAACAGTTCAGCATTGATAAAATTTTTTTGATAAAATATTTTTATGATTATTGAGTTATGAAAATACCTTTTAAAAAAGTCAGTCCTATAGAGATGATGCATTAAATGAGGCTGTGTGTGGAATTAATACTTGGCCCCCTTATCTGCAGCAGATAACATCCCCAGACCTCCAAGTGGATGCCTGAAACCAAGCCCTGCATGCACTATGTTTTCCCTTATACATACGTACCTGTGATAAAGATTAATTTTAACAGTAGCTGCAATAAAAGTTAGTGAGGGACCTCCCTGGTGGTCCAGTGGCTGGAACCCCTAGATCCCAATGCAGGGGCACTGGGTTTGATCTCTGGTCAGGAAACTAGATCCCACGTGCCGCAACTAAGACCCAGCACAGCCAAGTAAATATGTATTTGTTAAGTGAATGTGCTCCCTCAGAATCTATACTACTGTACTCACCTCTTTTGTGATGCTGCGAGATGATAGAATGCCTGTGTGGATTACTAGACGAATGTATATTCATGTGGGAGACATGAAGAGGGTGGTGAAAGACGGCTTATGCAGAAAGGCTTGCGATTTAAAACTCGTGAATTGCTTCATTTCTGGAATTTTCCATTTACTATTTTCAGACCTCTGTTGACCTTGGGTCTCTGAAACCCCTAAAAAGCAAGTTTGTGAATAGGTAAGAAACTGGTAAACTAGACCGCTGGTGTAGATGGTATAGATGAAATAAGAATGGCCGTGAAGGCCTCCCTGGAGGCTCAGCAGTGAAGAATCCTGCTGTCAATGCAGGAGACACAGGTTAGAGTCCTGATCCAGAAGGATCCCACATGCCACAGAGTGAATAAGCCCATTAAAAAAAGCAAAGAATGGCCACTAAATGATGGATGATTGGTTCATCTGGCTTCGTAATAGTCTCTTTTTTTGTATATATTTGAAAATAGCCATAACAAAATATACAATATGTCATTGTATCATTAATTTTCAAAACCCCCAAACCAATTTTCCTCCTTTTTTAAAAAAATTTATCCTATCCATATGCTGGGTAGCATACATTTCAAAAAGCAGGAGGAAAATTGGTTTGGGGGTTTTGAACATGCATCAGTGCATCAAAAATTACTTAATAAGCGTGTGTGACTTAAGTCGATTATGCCTATACATTCAACTTTTAAATCAAATATGAAACTTCCAACTCCTTAATCATATTAAATTCTATTGCTGTGTTCTCGAGATTAATTGCAGCTACACTATCTCTAAGGTGGAAATAGACTATATGGTATGGGCTTATTTTATGGACTTTCCAGGCGGTGCAGTGGTAAAGAATCCATCTGCCAACGCAGGGTTTGATCCCCGGGTCGAGAAGTTCCCCTGGAGTAGGAAATGGCAACCTGCTCCAATATTCTTGCCTGGAAAATCCAATGGACAGAGGAACCGCAGAGTCGGACACAACTGAGTGACTAAGCACGCAGCTTTATTCATATTCAACGGTCTGCCGCTGCATCTGCTGCCGCTCGAGCCTCTTCCCCACGTTTCTCACCCCTCCTCCCTCTCCCCACTGGCAACCACTAGTTTGTTCTCTGTATCTGTGAATCTGCTTCTTCTTAAAAATTCATTCGCTAGCATTTGCTGTATTTTTTAGATTCCACATATAAGTGTTATCATACAGTGTTTGCATTTCTCTAGTTGACTTGTTTCACTTGGCGTAAACACTCTGAGTTCATCCGTGTTGCTCTAAAGGGCAAAATTTCATCGATTTTATTTTAATGACTGAGTGGAACTCCATTTCCCTTGTGTGTGTGAATATTTATCAGTTCTTCTGTTGGCGGACACTTTATCTCAGTAATCATAAATAAACGTTGCTATGAACATCGCGGTGCATGTGGTTTTTCAATGTATACATGGTTTTTTCAAAGCGTTTTTTGGGTTTTTTGCACATATACCCAGGAGTGGAATGCTGGGTCATATCGCAGTTGTAGTGTTAGTTTTTTGAGGAAGCTGCATGCTTTTTCCCACAGGGTGTGCACCAATTCCCACTCCCAACAACGGCGCGCGAGTTCCCTCCTCTACACCCTCCCCAGTGCTTGTTATTTGTGCTCTTTTGGATGAGAAGCTTTCTGACAGGCATGCGCTTCCCTGATGATTAGTGATGTTAAGCATCTTTTCTTGTGCCTGTTAACCATCTGCATTTTCTTTGAGGAAAAAAATGTGTATTCAATTCTCTGCCCATTTTTTATTTGGACTATTCCATTGACATTGAGTTATATGAGCTGTTTATGTTGGCTATTAACCCCTTAGTTTGGTGGTTCAGATGGTAAAGCATCTGCCTGCAATGTGGGAGACCTGGTTTCGATCCCTGGTTTGGGAGGATCCCCTGGAGAAGGAAATGGCAACCCACTCCACGACTCTCACCTGGAAAATTCCATGGATGGAGGAGCCTGGGAGGCTACAGTCCATGGGATCACAAAGAGTTGGTCATGACTGAATGACCACCATATATATAACCCCTTATCAGTCCCATCATTTGTGTATATTTTTTTCCATTCAGGAGTTTTTTTTCCTATGGCTTTCTTTGCTGTGCAGGCGTTTTTAAATTAAGTCTGTCTGTTTGTTTTTACTTTTATTTCATTTGTTTTAGGGACAGATCCAAAAAAGTATCACAGTGATTTATGTCAAAGAATGTTCTGCCTATGTGTTCCTCTGGGAGTTTTATGGTTTCTGGTCTTACACTTAGGTCTTTAATCCATTTTGAGTTTATTTTTGTATATGGTCATAGAGAATGTCCTAATTTCATTCTTTTACATGTAGCTATCCAGTTTTTGCTGCACCATTTATTGAAGAATTTCTCCATTGTATATTCTTTTTTCTTTTGTTGTAGATTAACTAATCATAAGTACATGGATTTATTTCTGGATTCTCTATTCTGTGTCAAAATCAGGGAGTGTGTAACTTCAGATCTTTTTAGAATAAGGTAAAATTTAAGTCATAAGGAGGCACACTCATGTATTGTTTCCTCTTAAGGTTGATAGACATCATTGTATTTCATCAAATCCAAGATTTCATCCATTTTCAGAAGAATCATGATTATATGTACCACTGAAAAAAATACACAGCCAACTGAATCATGTTACACATTCAATTAAAAACACCCTGATTTCAGAGATGTGAAAACAGATGTGTGTCTTAAAATTGACAAGCTGTGATGTATAAAACTGGGTTGGCTGGAATGGTCTGCTGCTGCTGAGTCGCTTCAGTCGTGTCCACTCTGTGCAACCCCATAGACGGCAGCCCGCCAGGCTCCCCCGTCCCTGGGATTCTCCAGGCAAGAACACTGAAGTAGGTTTCCATTCCCTTCTCCAATGCATGAAAGTGAAAAGTGAAAGGGAAGTCGCTCAGTCGTGTCTGACCCTCAGCGACCCCATGGACTGCAGCCCACCAGGCTCCTCCATCCATGGGATTTTCCAGGCAAGAGTACTGGAGTGGGGTGGGCTGGAATGGTCAGGAGTCAGCATTCAGGAGAGCAAAAGTGTATTCCCACAGGGCTTTCACACCATGTCTGACACTCATCATTGAACTGCTTGCTGTCTCTGTGCACCTGTTTTGTAGGCTGACTCCCTCCAAGGTGCTAGTTGGTGCAGTGTTAAGTCCATTTGTCTCAGCCAGAAATCTGAATGTCATAGGGTCGCCTTCCCTCCTATAGCTGACCCCTGTTCCTTGATTCTGCCTCTTCAGTTCCAGTAACTGCCTCTTCCAAATGGCTGAGAGTCACCAATCGCACTGGAGCAGGCCTCCGCCATCTGTTACAGGCATGTCCCAGGAGTCTCCGGACAGGACTCTGTGTCCAGACTTTACCCTTCCACTTGACTCTCTCCACGACAGCCAGCTGAAACAGGTTACTGCCTGGTGGGTGCCCGATTGTGCTCTTCACTGTCTGGGAATAATGGCCAGGCACTGGAGCCAGTTTCCTGAACTTATTTCAATCCAAGGCATGAGCGCCACAGGCTCTTTCACACCTGCCAAACAGTCTTCTCCCCAGGTGGCACCAGTGCAGAGACTTCAGAGACGCAGGTTCGATCCCTGGGTCGGGAAGATCCCCTGGAGAAAGAAATAGTAACCGACTCTAATATTCTTGCCTGAAGAATCCCATGGACAGAGGAGCCTGGCAGGCTAGTCTGTGGGTTCACAAAGAATCAATACAACTGAAGCAACTTAGCAAACAGGCTGAAGGCTTCATCACTACCAACTGCACAGAACACAAAACCCACAAACAGACAAAATCAGGCCCACTCACCCGGCCAGAATCCTGGCTGTAGATCCTTAATCATTTGAATGTAGCTGTTTGTTTTTTTACCTCTTATCTAATGTGAGTAAAAATTTCTTATCTGGTGTGTGTTTGGCCAATACTTTTTCTTCCCACTTTGCGGCTTAACTTTTGGCCTTCAGAAGGAGGTTTTTCACCCGAGAGGATTTTGATTTTATTTTTTAAAGTAAAGTGCATTTAATTGATTTTTCTTCTCATGTGTGAGGCCTTCTTATAACATGTGTTGCAAATCAGAGCTCGTGCTCCATCTGAAAAGACCCATGGCCATGTCACTGTTTCTCTGTGGGATCCTCTGTAATTTTTTATATAGTTGTGCACATTTTAAAGCTGGCTGAGGCCAAAATGGAGTGCCTTTGGTGTGAGTCCTGAGCTGTGTTTAGCTTGGTTTTCGGACGCATGCTTGCTCGTCGCCCTGTGTTTATGGGGTCGTCGACGTTGTTTGGTCGCTAAGCCACGTCCCACTCACTGCAACCCCACGGACTGGAGCCCCCCAGGTTCCTTAAGGCCACGGGATTGCCCAGGCAAGAATACTGAAGTGGGTTGCCATTGCCTTCTCGAGAGGATCTTGCTGACTCAGGGATCGAACCTATGTCAGCTGCATTGACAGGTGAATTCTGTACCACTGACCACCAGGGAAGTCCTGGGATATTGGCCTCGACATGTTTGAGTTTCCAGAGGCCTGGCGGGAGAAAGCTCAGCCTGCGTTGCAGTGGGAGCGGGCGCGGCCTGCATTCTCCCAGTTGGCCCGCAGAGGGCGACAAGCCGCCTCTCCTCCCCAGGCGAGACAGAAAGCGAAGAGGAGCTAAAAAGCCTCTGGATGAAAGTGAAAGAGGAGAGGGAAAAAGTGGGCTTAAAGCTCAGCATCCAGAAAACGAAGATCATGGGATCCGGTCCCATCACTTCATGGGGAATAGATGGGGAAACAGAGGAAACGGTGACAGGCATTAGGTCTCCTCAGAGCCAATGCCTTGGGGTCGGGAACATGCCAGACACTTTCTCCAGGGAAGGGAGCCGTGTTTCCTGAGGACCTGCTGGGAAGGTCCCCCCAGGCGAAGAGGCCGAGGAACCAGTGCGGAGGCGCTGCCGGCTGGGGGCTGCCTGCAGGAGAAGGGAGCTCCGTCTAGGAGGACCCAGCCGAGGAAGAGCTGGGGGAGGAAAATTCTGACCTGGACTTCATCTTGGGAGCGGTGTGGAAAGTGCCCTGTTTTGTTTTGTTCCTTTTTTTAAGGGGGTTTTATGCCGTTTTCCAGGTTTTTCCCTAGGGCGATGGTCCTTTCACTGCCATAGGTCCATGGAGCTTGGTCAGAAGTAAAGGAACCACATATGTCTGTGTCTATGTTGCTTTCTGGTTTCTCTAAACGTATCCTTTTTTTTCTCTCTCTCTCTCATTTCAGCACACGAGTTTAGTTCCTCAAAGGCATGTGGGATCTCCCCGGACCAGAAATTGAACTCGTGTCTCCTGCGTTGGCGGGTGGATTCTTTACCGCTGAGCGACCAGGGAAGCCCGGTACCCATTTTGAATGTAGGTTTTACTTTCTGGTTCTCAGTCTAATATGAATGAAAATTCCTCATCAGGTGCATGGTGGGGAATACTTTTTCCTCTCACTTCTGGATTAGCTCCTGGGATTTAAAAAGAGGTTTCTTAACCTACAGGATTTTTTTTTTTCCTGTTTAAAAAATTGTGTGTTATTTTGTTTTGTTTTCCCTCTGGGAGGGCTTTTGGTGATGTGTGTTTCCAATCAGAGCTCGTAATGTACCTGACCGGACCCATGGCTGCATGGATGTTCCTTTGAGTGACCTAATTTATTATATACTGCTGTGGGTTAGAAAATTGCTTGGAGACAATCGGGAGTGCCTTTGGGGATGAGCCCTGAAGTAAGCGCCTACATTGGTTTGGAGGCACATTTTCGATCGTTGCCCTGTAGTTAGGACCACAGACGTCCCAGGGTAGTGACCTCTACCTGTTTGAATTTCCAGAGTGTAGTGCCTTGAGCCAGACTAGCGGGAGAGACTTCGGCCTGCTCTGCAGTGGGAATGTGTGCGGCCGGCATTCTCTCAGTTAGCCCGCAGTTCAGTTCAGTCGCTCAGTTGTGTCCGACTCTTGGCGACCCCATGGCCTGCAGCACACCAGGCTTCCCTGTCCATCACCAACTCCTGAAGCTTGCTCAAACTCATATTCATCAAGTCGGTGATGCCATCCAACCATTTCATTCTCTATTGTCCCCTTTTCCTCCTGCCTTTAATCTTTCCCAGCATCAGGGTCTTTTCAAATGAGTCAGTTCTTTGCATCAGGTGCCCAAAGTATTGGAGTTTCAGCTTCAACATCAGTCCTTGCGATGAATATTCAGGACTGATTTGCTTTAGGATTGAATGGTTGGATCTCCTTGCAGTCCAAGGGACTCTCAAAGTCTGTTATTGTTTCCCTATTTGCCATGAAGCAATGGGACCAGATGCCATGATCTTAGTTTTCTGAATGTTGAATTTTAAGCCAACTTTTTCACTCTCCTCTTTCACTTTCATCAAGAGACTCTTTAGTTCCTCTTCACTTTCTGCTATAAGGGTGGTGTCATCTGCATATCTGAGGTTATTGATATTTCTCCCGGCAATCTTGATTCCAGCTTGTACTTCATCCAGTCCACCATTTCACACGATATACTCTGCATGTAAGCTAAATAAGCAAGGTTACAATATACAACCTTGACGTACTCCTTTGCCTATTTGGAAAGTCTGTTATTCCATGTCCAGTTCTAACTGTTGCTTCTTGACCTGCATACACATTTCTCAGGAAGCAGGTCAGTGTTGGGGGCCAGAGTGAGGAACTCCGCCCATGGCAAAGGTCATGAGGAAGGAGTCTTGGCATACGCAAAGGCGTGATCAAGCCTCAGGAAACTCCCTGTTCCCAAGCATCTACCCCAAAACCAGAGTCTGTTTTATGCTCTCACCTACGCCTCTGACTTTACGGGGGGCTCTCCCCCATAACCGTTTCTCTCGGAGAAGGAGTAAACGTGCAGCTCCAAGGCAATAACAATTCCTGGGCGTGACAAGAGTGTTTCAGCTTACGGACTCCTCTGAAGGTTATCTAACCCACCTGTATAGGTTCGTCTGGCCACATGCGATTGTTTACAGCCTCCCAATCTGAGAGGCACGAGATGTTTTAGACTTACTAAAGGCAAATTCTTTGGGGAGTTAGAAATTATCAGTATAGTGGGTTGGTTAGGAATTATATTGGTGAAGGGTTTTTCATTTGTTGGGCTGATGTTTGCTGCTAAATTTCCATGTTCCCTGCCCTTATAATGAATATAACTAACATATAGGAGAAATAAGTATTAACCTTTAAGCATATAGGAGAGATAGGTATTAACCTTTAAGATTAATCCTGTTAACCTTGGGTTAAATAAATTCCTTTCTTGATTGTAACTCACTACACCCTCACCCTATAGGAATGCAACTTTATCTGGAGGGTGGTGTCTGGTTTAAGAAAAAATACCCTTGGAAGAAATAAGGTTTTTGGTTATCAGAAAGAAAGGATCATAGAATGTCAGCAGGTCTCACTCATGGCCAGAAGATGATGTAATATCCCTAAGACCCCCGCGTGACTCTGTATTCATCCCTATGTGTAACAAAAGGTATATAAGCAAGCCCCAAAATAAAGAAATCGGATCAGTTTCAGGAAAGACTGATTCCACCATGTCGCTTCTTTCTTGCTCCCGTTTCTCTCCTACTACACTATCCGTTTCTAATCTCTCTCTATATCTGTAATTAAATATGTATTTTTCCAAAGACGCCGATGCCGTCTCCACCTTCGAATTCCCTGGATTCACCGGGGCTGGACCCCGGTAGGTCAGGTGGTCTGGTATTCCCATCTCTTGAAGAATTTTTCACAGTTTGTTGTGATCTACACAGTCAAAGGCTTTGGCATAGTCAATAAAGCAGAATTCGATGTTTTTCTGGAACTCTCTTGCTTTTTCTATGGCAATTTAATCTCTGGTTCCTCTGCCTTTTCTAAAACCAGCTTGAACATCTGGAAGTTATTGGTTCACGTACTGTTGAAGCCTGGCTTGGAGAATTTTGAGCATTACTTTGCTAGCGTGTGAGATGAGTGCAATTGTGCGGTAGTTTGAGCATTCTTTGGCATTGCCTTTCTTTGGAATTGGAATGAAAACTGACCTTTTCCAGTCCTGTGGCCACTGCTGAGTTTTCCAAATGTGCTGGCATATTGAGTGCAGCACTTTCACAGCATCATCTTTCAGGATTTGAAAGAGCTCAACTGGAATTCCATCACCTCCACTAGCTTTGTTCATAATGATACTTCCTAAGGCCCACTTGACTTCACACACCATGGTGATTATCTGGGTCGTGAAGATCTTTTTTGTAGAGTTCTTCTGTGTATTCTTGCCGCCTCTTCTTAATATCTTCTGCCTCTGTTAGGTCCAGACCATTCTCTCCTTTATTTTGCCCATCTTTGCATGAAATGTTCCCTTGGTATCTCTGGTTTTCTTGAAGAGATCTCTAGTCTTTCCCATTCTATTGTTTTCCTCTATTTCTTTGCATTGATCACTGAGGAAGGCTTTCTTATCTCTCCTTGCTATTCTTTGGAACTCTGCATTCAAATGGATATATCTTTCCTTTTTTCCTTCACCTTTCACTTCTCTTCTTTTCACAGCTATTTGTAAGGCCTCCTCAGATAGCCATTTTGCCTTTTTGCATTTCTTTTTCTTGGGGATGGTCCTGATCACAGCCTCTTGATCACAACGTCACAAACCTCTGTCCATAGTTCTTCAGGCACTCCGTCTATCAGAGCTAATCTCTTGAATCTGTTTGTTGCTTCCACTGTATAATTATAAGGGATTTGATTTAGGTCATACCTGAATGGTCTAGTGGTTTTCCCTACTTTCTTTAAGTCTGAATTTGGCAATAAGGAGTTCATGAGTTGGCCCGCAGAAGGCGACAACCCTCCTCTCTTCCCAGGCTGGGACCTGTGTGTTCTGGTCTTAGGTTTGGCTACAGGTGACAGGCCTTAGGTCTGCTCAGCACCACCCAGTGCTTTGGCACAGGGGCCACTCCGGGAGGAAAACTTGAGGAAACTGGGGGGTGGGGGGGTAATGCTGCCTGTTGTGGGCTGCCAGCAGGAGAAAGGGAGGAGGTTTGAATACGCATCCCCAGCACAGGAAAGCTGAGGGAGAAAATTCTGACTTGGAGTTAGTCTTGTATGTGGTGTGGAAGGAGCCTGTTTCTTTTTTGGGGAGGGGGTGGGGGTGTTGTGATGTTCAGCTTTTGGGGTTTTATCTTAGGGTGATGGTGTTTTATCTAAGCAGGTCCCTGGCAGCTTGGTATTAAAGGAATAGGCCACATGTGTGTCTGATGCTTCCTGGGCTGTCTCCACACCTGTTTTTTAACCCATGGGCATAATTCTGGGATGCCCTTTATATTCCAGTTATCTCCAGAAAGGTACATCCTCATGCCAGCATCACAGTGTTTCATTTACTGTGAATGAGGGATGCACATTTGAAATTGCAAGAGCCTTCAAATGTGACTTTTTTACTTTTGCTTTAGAGAGGTGGGTGTGTCGGAGTTACATATTGTGGGGTGTCATCTTCTGATCCCTATTCATCGGGATATACCATTCACCGCTCCCCTTGTCTGAGGCACCCAAGCACTGAAGACCTCCTGAACTTTTTAAGGTTTAGAAAATATGGGTAGAGCCTTCGTGCAAAAGACCACTCTCGTTTTCCTTAGGATACAGATTGGGAAAGCAACGGTGTGGATGCCTGATGGCCTGATGGCTGGTCTGCAGGTTCGGTTTGTTTGGTTTTGGAAGATGCTGCCAAAAGGTATCTCGAGGGGCTGTTAGGGGTGTCCCAGCAGCAAGAAAGGAGAGGTGCTTGCTGTTGCCCCGTAATCTAACCAGCCTTCCTGGCGGCAGGAGGCAGTTGTGAGCGGTGTGTGATGCTGTTTATTCCCCTTTCCCTCGGGGGATACCGTGGGATCATTTTCCTGTCCACTTTCTAGTTACCTGTTTATCTTTGGAGGCCAGGGGCCTCTTCAGATTGGTACTCATTTTGAATGTAACTGTTTCCTTCGTGGTTCTTAGTCTAATGTGAATAAAAATTCCTCATTTTTTAAATAAGAAGGGAGCTTTCTTTTTATGACCAGTTTTTTTGTTTTTGTTTTTGTTTTTGTCTGCGCTGGGTCTTCATTGCCAGGTGGCTTCTGGTCATCGCAGCAAGCAGGGGCCACACTCTAGTTGCCCTGCACAGTTCTCGATGCAGTGACTTCTGTTGTCGCGGAACTGGGCTCTAGGGCAAGTGGGCTTAAGTCGTTTCAGCACATGGGTTCAGCATTTGCGGCTCCTGAGCTCTAGAGCACAGGTTCAACAGTGTGGCGCTCGGGCTTAGTTGTTCCTTGGCATGTGGGATCTCCCTGGACCGGGGATCAAACCCTTTTCTCCTGCGTTGGCAGGTCAGTTCTTTACAACTGAACCACAGTGGAAGCCCTGCGCTCCTTTCAAACGTAGATTTGCTCTGTGGTTCTTAGTATAATGTCAGTAAGAACTCCTGCAGCGTGGCGGGGAGTGCTTTTTCCTCCCACTTCGTGGCTTTTGTGCTCAGTTGCTCAGTCGTGTCAGACTTTGCAGCCCCGTGTAGCCCCCTAGGCCCCTCTGTCCAGCTTAGCTCCTGGGATTGGAAAACAGGTATTTTTGCCCTGCAGGATTTGTGTGTGTGTGTTTAATAAAGTGTGTGCTACTAAGTTTTGTTTCCCACGTGTGAAAGCAGTTGGTGATGTGTGTTACCAATCAGAGCTCATGAGCTGCCTGACCAGCCCGTGGCCGTGTGGATGTGCCTCTAGGTGATCACGTCTGATTTTTCTCCATACTGCTGTAGCTTTCAAAGCTGCCTTGGGGAAACCTGGAGTGCCTTTTGGTGTGGGCCTTGAAGCGTGTGCCTAGGTTGGTCTGGGGGGATATGTTTGCTCATTGCCCGGTAGTTAAGGTTGCAGAAGTCCTGGGATAGTGGCCTCGACCCGTTTGAATTTCCAGAACGTAGCACCCCGCAGGAGAGACGCAGCACCCAGACATGTGGCCGCAGCCTGCATTCTCCCAGTTGGCCCGCAGAGGGCGACAAGCCCGCCTCCCCACCCACCCACCCAACGGCGCTGGACCCGAGAGTTCGGCCTCAGCCTTTGCCGGGGCCCAGGCGGCAGGCGTTAGTCCTCCTCGGGCCCGGCCAGTGCTCCGGCTCCGGGAAAGGGCAGGGTTCTGTCCGCTCGGAAGGTGGCTGGGTTTCCTCAGCTCCTGCGGGGAGGGGCCCCCGGGAAAAAAAAGAGATGCGGAAACCGTGCTGCCTGCGGGGGGCTGCCTGCAGGAGCAGGGAGGTCCGTCCTGGAGGACCCGGCAGAGGAAGCGCTGCGGGAGGAAACTTCTGACTTGGAGTTGGTCCCGTGCAGGGCGTGGAAGGAGCCCGGCTTGGATTTGGTTTTCACAGTCGTGATGTTCCGTTTTCCAGGGTTTTTCTTAGGGTGACGGTCCTTTCAAGGCCGTAGGTCCATGGAGCTTGGTATGTCCGTGTCTGTGTTGCTTTCTGGGCACTCTAAGTGCCTCATTTTTCTTTTTTTTCTCATTTTGGCACACGAGTTTGGTTCCTCAAAGGCATGTGGGATCTCCCCGGACCAGAAATGGAACACACGTCTCCTGCGTTGGCGGGTGCATTCACCGAGCCACCGGGGAAGCCCGGTACCCATGTGAATGGAGCTGTTTGCTTTCTGGTTCTGTCTCATGTGAGTCAAAATTCCTCATCAGGTGTGTGGTGGGAATACTTTTTCCTTCCACCTCTGGACCCTGCAGGATTTTTATTTTTATTGTTTTTTTTTTCTGTTTACTACATTGCATGTTTTTTTGTTTCCCCTGTGGGAGGGCTTTTGGTGATGCATGTTTTTATCAGACCTCGGTGATGTACCTGGCTGAACCCGGGCTGCATGGATGTTCCTCTGAGTGACTGTGGCGGTTTCGCACTGAATAATTCTCACAAACACAAAGGATTGTGACAGTGCAGGGAGAGCTCGCAGAGAAGCCGCTCCTCGAGAAAACGCTGCGTGCATATTTATTTGGTAACCTATCTTGTCATCTTTAACTAAGAGCAGCAAGACAGAGACCAGAACTCTGGGATTAAGAAGCTTCCTCCTGGAGGTCTGGAGGTAATCACAGGAGAGTCAGAAGGAAAGGTCTTTGAAGATAAGGGGGTTTGTTCTGCGTGCAGAACAGCATCTAACTCATGCTGACGTGTCAGCCAAAACGTCTACCTTAAGGGTAGTGGGGAGAAAGCAAGGAAGAGGTGATGAGTAAGATTAAATTCCATGAGATTTTTCTGAGAAAGCAATAAAACATGGTTCCCACAAGTGATCTAATTTTTTATATATTAAGGCAATGGCGCCCCACTCCAGGGTTCTTGCCTGGAGAACCCCAGGGACGGGGGAGCCTGGTGGGCTGCCGTCTGTGGGGTCGCACAGAGTCGGACACGACTGAGGTGACTGAGCAGTAACAGTGGTTTGGAAAACTGCCCGGAGCCAGTCGGGAGTGCCTTTGGATATGAGCCCTGAAGTGAATGCCTGCATTGGTTTGGGGGCACGTTTTCAATCATTGCCCGGTAGTTAGGGCTGTAGAAGTGCTGGGATCCTGGCTTGGACCCATTTGAATTTCCGTCGTGTAGAGCTTTGAGCAGGACGGCGGGAGAGACCCGGGCCTGCTCTGCCGTGGAGCGGGCGCGGCCTGCATTCTCCCGGTTGGCCCGCAGAGGGCGACAAGCCCCTGCTCTTCCCAGGGCGGGACCTGTGTGTTCAGGCCACAGGCTTGGCCCCGGGCGCGCTGACAGGCAGGTCTCCGCAGGGCAGGCCAGCCTTTAGCTTCGGGAAAATGCGGGGCTGTATACATGTGGAGGCTAACTGGGTTCCTCAGGACCTGCTGGGAGGAAAACCTGAGGCTCCGTCCTCAGTGAGACTCGGCTCTGTTCCTCACAGAGCCCAGCTCGCTTCTCGCGGAAGCTCCCTCCTTCTCCCGAGGCTCGACTTCACTATTCTGAGTCCCGGCTCCGGTCTGCACAGAGGCCCAGCTCCAGAGCTCACTGAGGCCTGGGTCTGCTTCACACTGAGACAGGGCTCCGCTCCCCACTAGGGCCTAAGTCCAGTCTTCAGTGGGGCCCTGCACGGAGGCCTGGTTCCGTGCCATACTGAGGCCCAGATCTGGTCGTCAGTGAGGTCCAGCTCACTTCTCATTCTCCATCTCCATTCTCCATCTCTCTGAGGCCTGACTTCGCTACTCTGAGTCCTGGTTCCGGCACTCATAAGTCCCGGCTCTGGTCCACACAGAGGCCTGGCTCCAGACCTCAACACAGAGCTGGCTCTGCTCCTCACTAAAGTCCAGCTGCCCTCCTGCCTGAGTCTCGGCTCCGCTCAGCACTCCAGGTCCTCTCCTCACTGAGACCCGGCAAGGCCCCGCCCCTCACTGGGCCTGGCCCCGCCCCTCACTGGGCCTGGC